>NW_019248542.1:0-1372 GCF_002742605.1 Olea europaea var. sylvestris | reverse complement strand
TTGTTCGCTTTTTGCAAAATGCCAGTCTAATTCGATTGGAATCGAGCCAATGAAAATTAGATTTTAATTTCATGATGACTTCGTATTTGTTCGTTTTTGGCGAATTGCTATTCTAATTCGATTGGAATCGAGGCAATGTAAAGTGATTTTTGATTTCATGATAACTTCGGGTTTGTTCATTTTTTGAGTAATGCTAGTCTAATTCAATTGGAGTCGAGCCAATGAAAAGTAGTTTTTGATTTCATGATAACTTCGGATTTGTTCGTGTTTGGCTAATAGCTAGTCTAATTCGATTTGAATCGAGCCAATGAAAAGTAGTTTATGATTTCATGATAACTTCGGGTTTGATTATTTTCGATGAATTGCTAGTCTAATTCGATTGTAATCGAGCCAATGAAAAGTGGTTATGATTTCATGATAACTTCAGGTTTGTTCTTTTTGGCGAATTGCTAGTCTTATTTGATTAGAATCGAGCCAATGAAAAGTGGATTTCGATTTCATGATTACATTGGGTTTGTTCGTCTCTGGTAAATTGCTAGTCTAATTCGATTGGAATCGAGACAATGAAAAATGATTTTTGATTTCACGATAACATCGGGTTCGTTCGTCTTCGGTGAATTGCTAGTCTAATTCGATTGGTATCGAGCCAATGAATAGTAGTTTTTGATTTCATGAGAACTTCGGGTTTGTTTGTTTTGGGCTAATTGCTAGTCTTATTTGATTGGAATCGAGCCAATGAAAAGTGGTTTTTGATTTCATGATAACTTCGAGTTTGTTTGTTTTGGGCTAATTGCTAGTCTTATTTGATTGGAATCGAGCCAATGAAAAGTGGTTTTTGATTTCGTTATAACTTCGAGTTTAATCGTTTTCGAAAAATTGCTTGTCTAATTCGATTGGAATCGAGCCAATGAAAAGTGGTTTTGGATTTCATGATAACTCCGGATTTGATCATTTTCGGCTAATTGCTAGTCTAATTTGATTAGAATTAAGCAAATGCAAAGTGATTTTGATTTCATGATAGCATCGGGTTTGTTCATTTTTGGCGACTTGCTAGTCTAATTCGATTGGAATCGAGCCAATGAAAAGTGGCTTTTGATTTCGTGACAACTTTTGATTTGTTCATTTTTTGAGAAATTGCGAGTCTAATTCGATTGGAATTGAGCTATAGAAAAGTGGCTTTGATTTCGTGATAACTTCGGGTTTGTTCATTTTTGGTTAATACATAGTCTAATTCGATTGGAATCAAGCCAGTGAAAAGTGGTTTTTGATTTCATGATAACTTCAGGTTTGTTCATTTTCGGCTAATAGCTAGTCTAATTCGATTGGATTCGAGCAAATGAAAAGTGGCTTTCGATTTCATGATAACTTCGAG
>NW_019248541.1:0-1372 GCF_002742605.1 Olea europaea var. sylvestris | reverse complement strand
TTTCCGATCAACCAGTCAAATTTTAGCCCATTTCGGCACAGTCGCGAAAAATGACGAAATTGCCCCCCGGCGCGATTTTTTTTTCCGATCAACCTGCCAAATTTAAGCCCTTTCCGACACAGTCGCAAAAAAAGACGAAATTGACCCGGCGCGGCTTTTGTTTCCGATCTACCTGTTAAATTTTTGCCCATTTCGACACAGTCGTGAAAAATGACGAAATTGCCCCCAGCGCGATTTTTATTTCCGATCAACCTGCCAAATTGAAGCCCATTCAGACACAGTCGCGTAAAATGACAAAATTACCCTCGGCGAGCTTTTTATTTCCGATCAACCAGTCAAATTTTAGCCCATTTCGGCACAGTCGCGAAAAATGACGAAATTGCCCCCGGCGCGATTTTTGTTTCCGATCAACCTGCCAAATTTAAGCCCTTTCCGACACAGTCGCGTAAAATAACGAATTTGCCCCCGGCGCGATTTTTATTTCCGATCAACCAGTCAAATTTAAGCCCATTTCGACACAGTCGTGAAAAATGACGAAATTGCCCCCAGCGCGATTTTTATTTCCGATCAACCTGCCAAATTGAAGCCCATTCAGACACAGTCGCGTAAAATGACAAAATTACCCTCGGCGAGCTTTTTATTTCCGATCAACCAGTCAAATTTTAGCCCATTTCGACACAGTCGCGAAAAATGACGAAATTTCCCCCGGCGCGAATTTTATTTCCGATCAACCTGCCAAATTTAAGCCCATTCCGACACAGTCGCGTAAAATGACGAAATTGCCCCTGGCGCTATTTTTGTTTCCGATCAAGAAGTCAAATTTTAGCCCATTTCGGCACAGTCGCGAAAAATGACGAAATTGCCCCCGGCGCGATTTTTATTTCCGATAAACTTGCCAAATTTAAGCCCATTTCGACACAGTCGCGAAAAAAGACGAAATTGACCCGGCGCGATTTTTGTTTCCGACCTACCTGCCAAATTTAAGTCCATTTGGACACAGTCGTGAAAAATGACGAAATTGCCCCCGGCGCGATTTTTATTTCCGATAAACCTGTCAAATTTAAGCCCATTCCGACACAGTCGCGAAAAAAGACGAAATTGCCTCGGCGCTTTTTTGTTTCCGATCAACCAGTCAAATTTTAGCCCATTTCGACACAGTCGCGAAAAATGACGAATTTGTCCCCAGCGCGATTTTTGTTTCCGATCAGCCTGCCAAATTTAAGCCCATTCCGACACAGTCGCGTAAAATGACGAAATTGCCCACGACGCTACTTTTTTTTCCGATCAAACAGTCAAATTTTAGCCCATCTCGACACAGTCGCGAAAAATGACGAAATTGCCCCCGGAGCGATTTTTATTTCCGATCAACCTG
>NW_019248540.1:0-1372 GCF_002742605.1 Olea europaea var. sylvestris | reverse complement strand
ATGTAGATTTATTATAGATGATTTTATGATGTAAAATCTTGTTAGGTGCAATTTTAGATAATGTTATATTATAACAATTTTTTATTTTTTTTTGTTATATTTGAATTACATCAACTTTTTAAAAAAAAATCCTCCCTGTAGCCGAATCCGGGCACCATAGCCCCCGGCAGCGTATATTCCTGGCTCCGCCCCTGATATCAATGGTACAGTACAGGTCAGGTTGGATTGGGTTTTGGTCTATGTAACCAACCCAATAAGATTCATTTATAAACCCATTATTTTCCAAAATTTATCTTTTTTTTAATATTTTTTAACCATATACTTTTTCAAACATGTCAAGAGCCACAAAAAATTCTACCAAAATTATTAATGGTTGCTGAAAACCAATAACAACAACCACATGATGGTCACTGAAGGGGTCTAATATTTAGCAACCACTCTCGTTCAAAACTGGAAAATGCCAAAACCTTGTGAAGATAAATGCAGAATTTATTGCGTCAAGTGTTTTAGCAGTCAAGTTTCTAATGGGTGCTGAAAAAGAACTACAACAACAATGTTAGAGGGGTCTAACATTCAGCGACCACCTTCGTCGGTCCGAGATAAATGATGAAACTAAGTGAAAAAAAAATGGATTTTATCGCGTCGAGTGTTTTAGCAACCAAGTTATTGATAGTTGCTGAAAACTAATAACAGCAACCATATAGTAGTAGCTGGAGGGGTCTAATATTCAATGACCACCTTTTATTTGGTCACTGGAGAATGCCATAACTAGGTGAAGAAAAATGCAGGATTTATCGTACAAGTTGTTTCAGAGAGAAACTGACTGTTGGTTATAGAAATCTAATAACAGGGTTCATATAGTGTTAGTTGGAGGGGTCTAATATTCAGTGACCACCTTTGTTGGTCGTCGGAAAATTCTAAAACCTGGTGAAGAAAAATGCCGAATTTATCTCATCAACTTTTTTAGCGACCAAGTTATTGATGGTTGCTGAAAACTAATAACAACGACCGTATAGTGGTCTCTTGAGGGGTTTAATATTCAATGACCACCTTTGTTGGTCATTGAAAAATGCCAAAACCAAGTAAAGAAAAATGTAGAATTCGTCTCAAGTGTTTTGGCAAACAAGTTAGTGATGGTTGCTAAAAAACTAATGACAACAACAACCCCATAGTGATTCGCTAGAGGTGTCTAATAGTCAGCAACCACCTTTGTTGGTCATTGAAAAATGCCAAAACCCAGTGAAGAAAAATGCTAGGTTTATTAAGCCAAGTTATTGATGGTTGCTGAAAACTAGTAACAGCGACCATATCATGTTTGCTAGAGGGGTCTAATACTCAGTGACCACATTTGTTGGTCACTACAAAATGCCAA
>NW_019248539.1:0-1372 GCF_002742605.1 Olea europaea var. sylvestris | reverse complement strand
CGTGGGACCCAATAATACTCAAACGGAGGATAAATATTAGAAAAGCAATGAAAACAAAGATGTAAATGTTTTGTTTCCTTTTGTGGATTCCATTACATGCATGACTCCGGTGTCTTAACATTAATTTTCATCTAGAACAATGATATGAGTTCCGTATGTATGGAGATTATATCTTCCTCTACTTTGTGAGTTTAATGCTATGATTTTGATTTGTCAGTCATGTATTTAGGAATGTGTAGTTCTAGATTTTCCTGCTACCTCATGGTTTTTTAATACAGTGCGGCAGGACCACATGCAATAATAAACGGCAAAGAAGTAGTGAACTTCACATCAGCAAATTACCTTGGTTTTGTGGGACATGAAAAGCTGCTAGTAAGATGAAGTTACTGCTCTATTCTAATTTTTGTTCGTAGTGTATTGATTAGTTGGTTATTAATTTTATATTTACTGCAGGAGTCCTGTACCAAGTCACTGGAGAAATATGGTGTTGGTTCCTGTGGTCCTCGTGGATTTTATGGGACAATTGGTATGATTTGACATGGACATTTCTGGAGCTCCTACATTGTGAATTTACCACATTGTTCTTGTTCATCTTGCATGTTTATGACATTTTTTATTTTTGCAGATGTTCACCTTGACTGTGAGACCAAAATAGCGAAGTTTCTTGGAACTCCTGATTCTATACTTTATTCCTATGGACTTTCAACGATGTTTAGCATAATTCCAGCATTTTGCAAGAAGGGTGATATTATTGTAGCGTGCGTATCTCTTATCAATGTTTCCTCAATGGCAAAAGTCTTACATAATGCAACATAAGTACTTCCTGGAAGTTTTGAATGAAGAATTTGTGTATTCAGATGGTATAACTTGTGCAAATATGTCATGAGCACCGAGGCATATTGATGGATAAGTATACGAGGGCTGTTTTATTTTTATTTGGAATAATTCTAAACTTCTAATATCATCTAGGTCTTCAATAATTGTGGAAACATTTCCCCAGGTTTAAATATTTAGGACCTATCTAAAGATTGAAATAACCTCCCAAGTAAAGATTTGTCATAGATTTGGGTAGACTGTGTGAAAGCTTGAACGAATAAAGTAGGCCATGAGGCACCATGGATGGATTAAATCTCAAAAATATCTCTGCATACTACAAACAATAGAAAAAATTCTATATTCCTATTATTTTTCTGTGGGGGCAGGGTGGAGAGGACAGTATGCAGTTATTGTACATAAATATGAAATTTTTGTGATGTTTGATTTCAGGTGAAAAAATCAGGAGAAAACAAGTCTGGATGTACTTTCTTATCTTAGTATTTAGTTGAACGAATTACTATATGCTTTTTCTAATTTCACTTTCTTATTTTTTTTT
>NW_019248538.1:0-1373 GCF_002742605.1 Olea europaea var. sylvestris | reverse complement strand
ATGTAACAGCAGTTGTTGTCGTTAATGAACGACTAATTTGTCTACTTGCGTATTAATTGACGTTGTCCTTAATCGTCAAACTTTCAAGTATTTAATTGCTTTATGCTAAGATTCATGTACATTCTTCCTTGGTATTTCCATCTCTTTTCCCAAAACTTTGGGCCATTTGGTTTCAGTTATTAGGCACGAATGTGGCCGTTCACATTCTGTCTTTTCATCTTCACGCTTCTATAAATGCGTGTTTATTTCACACTCATCATTTTTATTTCCATTATTTTCTTCAAAAACTAATTTACTGCTATCGTTTGGCACCTCAACAATTGATCCAAAATTTTTGTCTTCCATAGAAATGGATTATTTGATCCTCCCATTTTGCTACCTGTTTTGATGTCACCTTTGGTATGGGAGATATAGGAAATATTTTTTGGCCAGCAAAGTTCTTCCCATCATCTCAATGATGGGAGGTAATTTTTGAGGATACTTTTCAAGCCACTTTACTTGCTGAGAGTGCTTCTCAATTTCCTTGCCCATTATTGCAGCAGTGCGATTAGGCAGGCGATTTGAGGGTGCTTTTCTTCCTTTTTGCTTGTTGAGAGTGCTTCTTAACTTCTCTACCTGCCCTTGTAGCAGCTCGATCAGGTTTGCGACCAAGGCCAGTTTACCCTCTTGCTTGGCGATTGACCGAGAAATTAATTTGCTCTCAATTGTAGCTTATAGAGCATTTAATATTTTGTATCTCACAATTTGTAATGTATATTTGATAATAAAGGAATTTATTTTGAACGTATTTCGTTCTGGCCCTATTTGTCTACGATCGTTCAACGCAATTTGATGATACTTTTATTTGTTCATTCTCCCATAAGGAGGGAACATACTTTTTTAAATATTTGCCATTAATGAACCTCATGTGGTTGGTGTCATCTAAATCTCCTAGATGGTAAGCTCCATTAGGCAACATGCTATTTACTTTATATGGCCCTTCCCAATTGGGCGACCACTTGCCATACTTTGGATCCTTGCTATCCAAAGGGAGTATTGTTTTTCAAACCAACTCGACCAGGCTAAATGACTTGGCTATAAATTTTTTATTATAAAACTTAGGCATCTTTCATTTTTGAACTTGCAATTTATCTAGGACGTCTAACTTTAATTCGTCCAAATCCAATAAGTTTTGAACTAGTGATTCGGTATACTCACCATCACTTAACTTATGTTGTAAACACACTCTGATTGATCGTACATTGATTTCCATAGGCAAAACAGCTTCCTGTCCATAAGTAAGTTGGAAAGGAGTAACTTTGGTACTTGACCGAGGTGACGTCCTATAAGCCCATAAGGCCTTGTTTAGACATTCGTGCCAATTTTTGGCATTT
>NW_019248537.1:0-1373 GCF_002742605.1 Olea europaea var. sylvestris | reverse complement strand
TCGCGCCGGGGGCAATTTCGTCATTTACGCGACCGTGTCGGAATGGGCTTAAATTTGGCGGGTTGATCGGAAATAAAAATCGCCCAGGGGGCAATTTCGTCATTTTTCGCGACTGTGTCGAAATGGGCTTAAATTTGGCAGGTTGATCGGAAATAAAATCGCGCCGGGGACAATTTCGTCATTTTGCGCGACTGAGTCGGAATGGGCTTAAATTTGGCAGGTTGATCGGAAATAAAAATCGCGCCGGGGGCAATTTCGTCATTTTACGCGACTGTGTCGGAATGGGCTTAAATTTGGCAGGTTGATCGGAAATAAAAATCACGCGGGGGGCTATTTCGTCATTTTTCGCGTCTGTGTCGAAATTGACTTAAATTTGGCAGGTTGATCGGAAATAAAAATCGCGCCAGGGGCAATTTCGTCATTTTTCGAGAATATGTCGAAATGGGCTAAAATTTGACTGGTCGATCGGAAATAAAAATCGCGCCGGGGGCAANGTCGGAATGGGCTTAAATTTGGCAGGTTGATCGGAAATAAAAATCACGCGGGGGGCTATTTCGTCATTTTTCGCGTCTGTGTCGAAATTGACTTAAATTTGGCAGGTTGATCGGAAATAAAAATCGCGCCAGAGGCAATTTCATCATTTTTCGAGAATATGTGGAAATGGGCTAAAATTTGACTGATTGATCGGAAACAAAAATCGCGCCGGGGGCAATTTCGTCATATTTCGCGACGGTGTTGGAATCCGCTAAAATTTGACTGATTGATCGGAAACAAAAATCGCGCCGGGGGCAATTTCCTCATTTTACGCTACTGTGTGGGAATGGGCTTAAATTTGGCAGGTTGATCGGAAACAAAAATCGCGTCGGGGGCAATTTCGTCATTTGATGCGACTGAGTCGGAATGGGCTTAAATTTGGCAAGTTGATCGGAAATAAAAATCGCCCCGGGGGCAATTTCGTCATTTTAGACGACTGTGTCGGAATGGGCTTAAATTTTGCAAGTTGATCGGAAATAAAAATCGTGCCGGGGACAATTTCGTAATTTTTCGGGATTGTGTCGAAATGGGCTAAAATTTGACAGGTACATCGGAAACAAAAATCGCGTCGGGGGCAGTTTCGTTATTTTCCCGACTGTGTCGGAATGGGCTTAAATTTGGCCGGTTGATCGGAAATAAAAATCGCGCCGGGTGCTATTTCGTCATTTTTCGCGACTGTGTCAAAATGGGCTTAAATTTGGCAGGTTGATCGGAAATAAAAATCGCGCTGGGGGCAATTTCGTCATTTTCCGCGATCGAGTCGGAATGGGCTCAAATTTGGCAGGTTGATCGGAAATAAAAATCGTGCCGGGGGCAATTTCGCCATTTTTCACGACTGT
>NW_019248536.1:0-1373 GCF_002742605.1 Olea europaea var. sylvestris | reverse complement strand
ACTGGCGGCGTTCGAAGAATTGAGCATATCTTTTGCAGACAGTGTCCGTTTATGGGACCGTAAGTACTTTTCGGAAATGTAGCTACCATTTTGGGTTTAGCTCACGATTTCGTAATGACATATTAAGATTTTCGACCATTTGTTAAAGAACGACAACTCGCATATTTGGAACTCTTGGATTGTCGACCTTCGAAGAACTGATCGTAACTTTTGCAGACGGTGTCCATTTTGGGACCATAAGTACTTTTCGGGAATGTAGCGACCCTTCTGGATTGAACTCACCACTTCGTCGTGACGTATGAGGGATTTTAACCATTTTTTGAGGAACGTGCACCTGCATATTTGGACTGATGGCGGTCGAAGAATTGAGCATATCTTTTGCAGACAGTGTCCGTTTTTGGGACCGTAAGTACTTTTCGGAAATGTAGCGACCGTTTTGGGTTTAGCTCACGATTTCGTAATGACGTATTAAGGTTTTCAACCATTTTTTAAAGAACGACAACTCGCATATTTGGAACTCTTGAATTGTCGACCTTCGAAGAAATGATCGTAACTTTTGCAGACGGCGTCCGTTTCGGGACCGTAAGCACTTTTCGAAAATGTGGCGACCCTTCTGGATTGAACTCACAACTTCGTCGTGACGTATGAGGGATTTTAACCATTTTTTGAGGAACGTGCACCTGCATATTTGGACTGACGGCGTTCGAAGAATTGAGCATAGCTTTTGCAGACAGTGTCCGTTTTTTGGGACCATAAGTACTTTTCGGAAATGTAGTGACCGTTTTGGGTTTAGCTCACGATTTCGTAATGACGTATTAAGGTTTTCAACCATTTTTTAAAGAACGACAACTCGCATATTTGGAACTCTTGGATTGTCGACCTTCGAAGAAATGATCGTAACTTTTGCAGACGGTGCCCATTTTGGGACCATAAGTACTTTTCGGGAATGTAGCGACCCTTCTGGATTGAACTCACCACTTCTTCGTGACGTATGAGGGATTTTAACCATTTTTTGAGGAACGTGCACCTGCATATTTGGACTGACGGCGTTCGAAGAATTGAGCATATCTTTTGCAGACAGTGTCCATTTTTGGGACCGTAAGTACTTTTCGGAAATGTAGCGACCGTTTTGGGTTTAGCTCACGATTTTGTAATGACGTATTACGGTTTTTGACCATTTTTTAAGGAACGACAACTCGTATATTTGGAACTCTTGGATTGTCCACCTTCGAAGAAATGATCGTAACTTTTGCAGACGATGTCCATTTTGGGACCATAAGCACTTTTCGAAAATGTAGCGACCCTTCTGGATTGAACTCACAACTTCGTCGTGACATATGAGGGATTTTAACCATTTTTTGAGGAACGTGCAC
>NW_019248535.1:0-1373 GCF_002742605.1 Olea europaea var. sylvestris | reverse complement strand
GGGAGCAAAAAGGAACACAAAAAAACTTGGTATGTGACTATAGTCAACAATATATCACAAACGAGATACCTACCAGAAATTATATTGCAAACTAGCAAATTGAAAGCCACAAAAGTTCAATGATAGTGGGTTTTTTAGGCAGCTAACGAGGAAAAACACTGACCATTGGTTCTGCCTCAAACTTTATCAGTTCGGCCTTTAGTAATGACCAAATAGATGAATTACAACAGCTTTCAGCTAGAGCACAATCTACATCTTCCAACTCCCAATCAAAATTGAACTGCACTTTAGCATAGCGAGGTAATTATCATTCAGCACTAATTACAAAATCTAATTTGAATAACCTATGGATTCTTGATTCTGGGCCATCGAATCATATGATTGGATGTCTATCACTCATTTAAAACTTATACTCCTTGCCCAAGAACCTTCGAAGTGTGAATTATTGATGGAACTTTATCTTCGGTTGCTGGAAAAGGCACAATATTTTTAACAAATGCATATTCCTAAGCTTACATATGTAACCTTGTTTCAATTAGCAAATTGACCAGGGATTTAAATTGTGTGGCTAAGTTCTGTAATTGTGGGTGTGAGTTTTAAATTTGATCATAGGGAAGATGGTTGGCAATGCTGAGTAGGTTGACAAGTTGTATTACTTCAATTATGGGAAGAAATCCGTGAATAAACAAGCTTTCACTTTAAGTAGTGAATCTATTTCTATTTTCAATAAGATTATGTTATGGCATAATAGATTAGGACACCCTAGCTTTGCTTATTTAAAGAAATTATTTCCTCTCGTGTTTCAAAATAGAAATGTTAATTTGTTTAAATGTGAAGTTTGTCAAATTGCAAAACATACACATGCCCCATATCCTATTCAAACTTATAAACCATCTCAACCTTTTACACTAATCCATCGTGATAATTGGGGACCATTGAGAGTTGCTAATATTACAGGAGCTAAGTGGTTTGTAACATTCATTGATGACCACACAATTCTATGTTAGACATTCCTATTAAAGGAAAATTTTGATACTACTAATGTCTTCCAAAACTTCCACAAAATGATCCGAACATAGTTTCGAACACATATTCAAATTCTTCATACCAATAATGGATCGAATATTTTAATTCAATTCTTAGCCAATACCTGTCACAAAAAGTGATAGTTCATCAAAGCAATTGCGTAGGAACTCGCAACAAAATAGAATTGCTGAAAGCAAAAATAGGCACCTTCTAGAAGTCACTAGGGCAATCATGTTTAAAAATAATATTCCTAAAATTTTCTGAGAAAAGCTGTTCTTACAGCATCATATCTTATCAATCGACTTCCTTCACGAATTCTTAATTACCAAACACCAATTCAAACGCTC
>NW_019248534.1:0-1373 GCF_002742605.1 Olea europaea var. sylvestris | reverse complement strand
ACTAAAATTTCACTTGAATTTGGTTCATCGGAACGTTTCCAATCAAATTTGTCAAAAAATTCACCTGAAAAGTTCATTGGCATATTTCCAATCAAATTTGACAAAAATTTCACTTAAGTTTAGTTCATTGACACGTTTTCAATTAAAATTGACTAAAATTTTGTCTGGATTTTGTTCATTATCGCGCTTAAATTCAAATATGACAGCAATTTCATCTAAGTTTTGTTAAATGGCATGTTTTCATTCAAATTTGAGTAAAATTTCATCTAGATATTGATCATTGGCGCTCTTCCAATCAAATTGGACTAAAATTTCACATAGCTTTAGTACATTGGCGCATTTCTAATCAAATTTAACTAAAATTTCACCTGAATTTTGTTCATTGGCATATTTTCAATCAAATTTGACTTAAATTTCATATGACTTTGGTTCGTTGGAGCGTTTCTAATTAAATTTGACTAAAATTTCACCTGGGTTTTGTTCGTTGGCGTGTTTCCAATCAAATTTGACTAAAATTTCACTTGAGTTTAGTTCATTCGTGCATTTCGAAATAAATTTGACTAAAATTTCGTTTGGATTTTGTTCATTGTCGCACATCAAATCCAGTATGACCAATTTCATTTGACCTTTTTTAAATTGAGCGTTTCAAATCAAATTTGAGTAAAATTTCTTCTGAGTTTTGATCATGGGTGCTCCTCCAATCAAATTTGACTAAAATTTCACTTAGGTTTAGCTCATTGGCGCGTTGCCAATCAAATTTGACAAAAATTTCAACTGAGTTTTGTTCATTGGCGCGCTTCCAATCAAATTTGACTAAAATTTTGCTTGAATTTTGTTCATTGGCACGTGTTCAATCAAATTTGTCTAAAATTTCGTCTGGATTTTGTTGATTGTCGCGCTTCAAATAAAATAAGACTACAATTTTTTTTGAGTTTTTTTAAGTGTCGCATTTTCAATCAAATTTGAGTAAAATTTCATCTAAATTTTGATCATTGGTGCTCCTCACTTGAGTTTGATTCGTTGGTGCGTTTCCAGTCAAATTGAACTAAAATTTCGCCTCGATTTTGTGCATTGTCACGCTTCAAATCAAATATGACTACAATTTCATCTGAATTTTGTTAAATGGTGCATTTTTTTTTATCAAATTTGAGTAAAATTTCATCTGAGTTTTGTTCATTGGGGCGCTTTCAATCAAATTTGAATAAAATTTGACATGGGTTTAGTTCGTTGGCACGTTAAAAATTTGACTAAAATTTCACCTGGATTTTGTTCTTTGGCGTGCTTCCAATCAAATTTGACTAAAATTTCACTTGAGTTTGTTTCATTGGAGCGTTTTCAATCAAATTTGACTAAATTTTCACCTGAGTTTTGTT
>NW_019248533.1:0-1373 GCF_002742605.1 Olea europaea var. sylvestris | reverse complement strand
ATTGACAGAATCAGGCGGTGCGTTTCGGAGTGTCGTTTCTCCGTACTCCTAAACGGCCGCCCATGTGGTTTCTTTCCCTCCTCCCGAGGACTCAGACAGGGTGATCCTATCTCCCCATCTTTATTCATCATTGCAGCAGACTACTTCTCACGCTTGCTCACTCAGAGGTTTCAAAAGTATCCCAGTATGTGTTATCGACATGGAGGTAGTGCCCTTGTCTCACATCTCTCATTTGCTGACGATATGATCATCTTTGCCAACGGTCAGAAACAGTCTATTAGGAGGGTCTTAGACTGCTTGGAGCACTATGAAAAAGTTTCTGGCCAATTGGTGAATAAAGACAAGAGCAGTATTATACTATCCAAACGGGCATCCACTAGTCAGATCAGACGACTAGAGATTTTGACTGGCTTCAGACATCAGCAGCAGCCTTTCACTTACTTGGGTGTCCCCTTATTCAAGGGGACTAAGAGGAGCTTCCTTTATGATGACCTTATCCAGAAGATAAGGGATAAGATATCAGGTAGGGCCTCATGATTACTATCGCCTGGGGGTCGTATCACATTACTGAGGTCAGTACTTTCTTCCATACCTTTACATCTTCTTCAGATTATGCAGCCGCCCAAGGCAGTGCTGAAGAAACTTGAGAGCATCTTTGCCCGATTTCTATGGGATTCTAAGGATCAAGCACGACGTCTACATTGGAGGAGTTGGAAGAAGATTTGCCTTCCTACTGATGAGGGAGGCCTCGGCTTTAGGAGATTACAGGATGTGGTGGACACCTTCTCCATGAAGCTCTGGTGGCTGTTCCGATCTCAGAGTTCACTTTGGGCTCAGTTTTTACTGGGCAAGTATTGTAAGGGGATGCATCCTTCACTTGCAGCAGTTCCCAGTTCAGCTTCCCCTACCTGGAAGAGGCTGAAATCAGTTGGGCCACGGACGGATCCACACATTGCTTGGCACCTTGGAGTCGGTCAGATTTTCTTCTGGCATGATTGTTGGATGGGTGAGTCCACATTGGCATCCCTATTCCCCCACAGACAGCACACATCTGCGAGGGTACAGGATTTTTTTGATGGCACTGGGTGGGATTTTGGACGGCTATTACAGGCCCTTCCTTCTCACATGGCGGAACAGATAGGGGCGATACCTTTATGTGCAGATGCCCCGGACCGAATTGTTTGGAAAATTACTTCGGATGGTGACTTTACCACTAAATCAGCATGGCAACTTGTCCGTTCGGTTCGCCAGCCTCAGGACTCATATCGACTGCTGTGGAGCTCTATTTTGCCTGCCACTATTTCATTCTTCTGCTAGAGACTATGGCAGGATCTCATTCCAGTAGATGTTGTTATTCAGAGGAGAATTGGATG
>NW_019248532.1:133625-137970 GCF_002742605.1 Olea europaea var. sylvestris | reverse complement strand
AAGATTGTAAACCATGTGACACCCCTGCGGTTAAAGGAGACAAGTTCAGCTTAAGTCAGTGCCCCAAAAATGACTTGGAAATTGAAGAAATACAGAAGATTTCTTATTCCTCAGCTATAGGGAGTATGATGTATGCTCATGTTTGTACGCGTCCGGATATAGCGTACATCGTTGGGATGCTAGGGAGATATTTAAGTAACCCGGGAATGGATCATTGGAAAGTAGCCAAACGGGTCATGCGGTATTTACAGAGAACAAAAGATTACATACTCACATACAAGAGATCGGATCAGTTGGAGATCATCGGTTATTCTGATTCCGATTTCGCAGGATGCCAAGATAGAGGAGATCCATTTCAGGCTATATTTACCTGCTTGCTGGAGGTGCTATTTCATGGAAGAGTGTTAAACAGACACTCATAGCTACTTTCACTATGGCAGCGGAGTTTATAGCGTGTTATGAGGCATCAAATCATGGAATATGGCTGCATAATTTTGTCACTGGGCTGCGTATTGTGGACAATATAGAAAGACCATTTAAGATATTTTGTGACAATAAATTAGCAGTGCTGTATTCAAATAACAACGGGAGCTCGACAAAGTCAAAACACATAGAGATCAAGTTTTTTGCTGTTAAAGAAAGAGTTCAGAGTGGACAGGTGTGAATAGAGCATATTGGGACAAACTCCATGGTTGCGGATCCGCTTACTAAGGGATTGATACCCAAGGTCTTTCACGAACACACTGCTCATATGGGTGTAATGTCTCTTGAGGATATCTAGTTTCAGTGGGAGTTTGTATTTTTGCTTTTCATATTGGACACATGTACTGTTATTTTGGATACGGTTTAAAGTTAAAGTTATTTACAGTTATAAAGTTATTTGGTTAATTATCTCTGAACTTGTTTAAAATAATCTCACTAAGGTATTAAGGTGGACCAGTTGAAAATAGGCATGTTACAGATCACATTACATGTAATTTCCATACTACACATCCATGCTTGATCCATGTCTTTCGGTTATATTGATATACGTCACCATTGATGGGTTTAGCTACGTGAAAGTAACGAAAACCGCTTTGATCCTATATTGATATGATTAATGGACGGGATTGTTTGGGGATACATTTGGTAATGATAGCAAAATTCTGAGTACTCATAAGGTTATATTTAATGCACAATTATAAGGTGACACATATAGCCCAAGTGGGAGATTGTAAGAATTTTTAATTAAAGATGGGCTTGTATGTGTGAATAATTGTGTGTTAAATTATAGGCTATCGAATTCGGTTGAGCCCGATTAAAGTGATCTAATAAGGTTTCGATTTTGGGCCTTAATGTAGCCAATTAAAGTATGGGTTTACATATGTGTAGAGACCGGGTCCAAGTCCTAATTCTATGATGGACCGAGTTAGGTCACAGGGCATCCCCATATAAATAGGTTATGGTCCCCAGATCACACGCAACGTATTATTCATTCTCTACTGCATCCCATCACAGAGAGGAAAAGGAGACTGCGTGTAGATTTGGAAGATCATACCACGAAATTCATATTGCATTAAACCATGTCTGATTCAGATATGCTTCCGCTTTAATTCTTATATTTCTCGATGATTTAACATGAAAGATCCAGTAATTTAAAGCATTAAATTATTCAACAATATCATCATTAATTTCTCTTCTATCCATTTGCATTTTTGAAGATCGAATTGGGGTACCTGAACTTATAAGGTTTAAAAATTTCCAAAATCTTCACATGTTTTGCAAGAAGTCCTAATATTGTAAATATCATATATAGCACTGAATGAGACAAGCTCTTTTTTTATTATTCGATTATATTTGGAAAATCCACATAATGAAATTGAACTGTTGAACCTTGAAAGATCTCATTAGTCATGTATAATGTAGATGTATAACCATTTGAGAGTATTGTTAAATCATTTTAAAATGTTATGCACCAAGGTAGTTGAGTAATTATGAATTTATTAATTACATGAAAGTGAAGTTTTGCTTATGTAATTTTTTTTTTCATAGATCCATTCATTTGACCTCGAAACTTTCGATCTCAACATTTTAGAACTATCTAGGCAACAATTAAACTATTGACCCCTGTATTCAGATCTATGTAGGTAACTAGCTAAATTAAAGAGTTGTCCACATTTTGATTTCAAGACTTGATAAATGTCTTGATAGACTTGGAGCTTGTTTGGTACAGCTAAAAAGTCAATTAAAATTAATTTTTTGATCGTTATTTAATTATTACAGTCGTCATTTTTGAATTTTTCTTTCACATGTAATACCCACTTTATCTTTAATGGAAAAAAAATCAATTATCAAAATCCCTACAAAACAAGTACTTGAATAAAATGTGTAGTTTGTTAAGAATTGTAGATCCTCAAATTATTAGAAGGTTTATTTATATCTTTATGGATAGCATGAATTGTTCGTAACTTTTTTTGACCTTTTTTCACTCTTTTCTAATTCTTATATTTCAATGTGTGTAACAATTTGAAATTTATTGTATTACATGATAGACAGTTCTGTAATATGGATGAGAATAGAAGTGGTGCGGAATCGAAATACTTCAATTATAATCCCATGATATATAATTTTTAAAGAACTTATGCATCGATTCACAGTTGATTGAGCATCGATAACATTGTGTTCAAAATGCAATTAAAATTCAAATTGCTCTCTACTAATATTATCGGCCAACATACTTAATAACAAGGACTTGAAGTGGTATATTTCCATCCGCAATGAAATTGCGCTTTTATAAATCTTGTACCTGACAACACATCAACTACCCAAGGTCTAAATGATAATTTCATTCATGGGAACATGTGTTGTGGAGCCATATTTTGTAGCATGTGATTGGTTGAAAAATTACCAAGAACAAGAATACCATGAAAATTTTATAATGAAGAAATTGAACTTGAGTTGGCTAACGAACATGAACGGCTTGACAACATACAGGTCCGCATTGGTGGATGCACAGTGCCCGGTGGCCGATCCAGCACCTGACGAGCACCCGCAATCGTGCGTGCTAGATCCGTCGAGAGCCCTTTATTTTTTGGTTGATAGTAAACAAAGTTTTAGGTTATATTATTGGTGATTCACTTTCATTTACAATATTTCTTCTTGCTTGGTTGGTTAGAGCTTGCACACACAATTTGAAAGTCTAGGGTTTGAGTTTTTTACCAACCGATTGATTGTATAATTATTTTAGTTCTACAATTTTTGTCTACCATAATTGATGCAATAATGAGGCTGTTAGAGGGATTCGAACCTGTGAGCTTTTGATAGAGTTATTGAAGACTTAACCGTTATGGCACTCCTTTAGATGTGACATTTAATTTAACAAAAAAATATATGTTAGATTTTAATGATTTTAATACAATTGTAAATATTCGCACGAATTATACAAAACTTAACAACAATGTCATTTGGTGAGTACGGTTTATTCTTATAATAAAATTATATATGTTTAATTTTAATAAAATAATTGTTATATTTAAATTTTAGGCATGGTTTGATTCTCATGCATTTCAGAACATGTTTTTCTCTTATTTTTAATCATACATTTTTCAACAAAATAATATTATACACAAATTTAAAACGTTTTTTTTATTTTTAATCACACATTCTCCATCACATCACTATTTTCAAAATGCATTTTTTGCAAAAAAAAAAAAAAAGGGGACATCGAACAAGCTCTTAATATTTTATTGCGGCCGATGGTCAACGGCCGCACGTGTTACTTAAAATCCTGGATTCGCCACTATATAATAGGGCTTGGTGGGTCACGTTACCCACCAACTTAATTCTTGAGATTTTTTTTTTAAATAAAAAATAAAATTTAGAGAACACTCAAAATTTTCAAAAACCATTACCCTTTTCAAATCGTTACTTAGAATATGGAAATATATTTGTTAATAAGTGATGGATCATCTTCTTTGTGGGGATTTGGTTGATTAGATGATGGTATCTGCTGTTCTCTGATAATTTCGTAATATATAGTTTTCTGACTTTGTCTTAATTGCAAACTATTATTAAAGATGTTCCATTAAAACGAAAAATATTTGATTTGGTATATTTGATTGAGCATGAAATTTAGGAGTGGGTGCAGTCCAGTTTGGTCCGGTTCCAAAGGAAATCGAATCGAACTGAACATCAATGAGAATTTTAGAAATTGAACCATTGGTTTCATAACTAACTGTGGAACCGAACAGGAACCAAATCAATCGGTTCCAATTTGGTCCGATCCGATTCTTTATATTGAAAATGTCAAAATAAAATGTTCACTAATAAAAACTCTAAAAATGCTACCAACGTGATACTTTTAACA
>NW_019248532.1:127093-131015 GCF_002742605.1 Olea europaea var. sylvestris | reverse complement strand
ATTGTCGGTGCACATGTTTCTAGGTTATAAAACTTCTCTTGGATGAATTTAGAGTTCAATTCCATAAATTTTTGTCATTAGCTAGGGAAATAGGTATATAAATGAAAATTTGATAATAAAACTTTAATACTTTGTTATCAGACTGGACGGCCAGTTTAACAACCAATAGCAATAATTAGAAGTTTTTTTAATTACTTTGTCCTATTTAATTCGGTACACTCTGAAATTTAATGAAGAGAATAGGTTTGAAATGAGGTATTTTCTCTTTGATTTTCATAGTGTATATGAAGAGGATTCTGAAGTACAAACTACACATGAGAATAAGGATGAGAACACATTGAACCTTATGGGAGAGGAACCGACAGTGGCTTGGCATTAGGAGATCTATATCGACATTAGCTAGCGCATTGAAGTGGATAAAAAATGAGGCTCATGGGACATCTTGGCAAAGAAAAGCCAGGAGAATTACACTTGCAAGTACCATTTACCACATTTGGACAGCGAGAAATAGAAAGATTTTTGAAAATCTTAGACCACACTTGGATAACATTGTGAGTCGAATTAAAACACATGTATATGTTATATTTTCTTTGTATCCGCATGTCTTAATCCGTTTTGAGTCTTTAGCGTTGGGTCATTGATCTTATTGTTAGTACATCGTTTTATTTTTGTTTGTACGGAGTAATTGTATGAGTCATTTGATTCGTTTTACTTGGGTATGTCCAACATACTTGTACATGATTTTCGATCAATAAAATTTCACATTTATCGATAAAAAAGGATGAGAACACCTAGGGAATACTTGTAATAAAATATTGGATACTTTAATTTTTTATTATTATTTTTTTTTTTCCGTATTTGATTGTGCCCTTAGATCAAAATGTCTGCGTCCACAATTGCAAGTCAACGTGGAAGTGGTTGGTTTCAAAAATGACCCTAATGAAGGAAATGATAATGTACAAAACATGGATTCTTCATTACAATGGTACCGAAAAATGAAACAAACGGAATGAACTATGATGCACAAAATGTGGTACTTCACAGTACGTTGATGGTTTTTGGTCGTTGAATAGATCGTATATATCCCCCATTTGGCTCCCTTTAAAACTCTTTAATTTAATTTAAATTTTCTCACATATTTTCAACTACACAATTTTCAATAAAATAATATTATACACAAAATAAAAAAATTTCATTCTTTTATAATCATTCATTAAAAAAAACCATTATTCTTTTCATTATAAATTCAAATAATGAGGGTCAAACGGCGCATATTTGTAAAACATCACTTTTTAGTAAGAAACAATTGTACACAAAACCTAGGGTACTTTCTTTGACCAAAAAAATTCAATTAAAGATTAAAAAAAAAAAAAAGTCAAACAAAAAGTATGTTTACGGCGGCATCCATTGATTGCAACTGTAATTGGTTAATGCGTGCTTCAAAACCAAGTCGTATTATGCCCTTGTTTCATTCCCAATTTTTCTTTTAAATACATTTTTCTCTTTCTTCCTTTTAACAATATATTTTTCAATAAAAGAATAATATATAAAAATTCAAAAAATTTCTTATTTTTTAACTAGACATTTTTCATCAATCTATTATTCAAAAATACATTCTATATCCAAAATAATAATAATAATAATAATAATAATTCTCAATATTTAGCCAATGAAGATAAATTAATTTTTTTTGATAAATTTTAACAAAAATTGATGAAATATAAGATTTAAAAAATTATAAAACTCATAAAATATGTAGTTAAAATTAATTGTTGAATTTAAATATTTTAATGTACGCCAAACTGGGAGTTAATGATCGGAAGTACGTATCTACATGGATTTTCATTGCAACCCCAATAGTTGTGTAATGTTGAGGAAGGTGTTTGTGTAAGCATAGGTTTCAAGGAGACAGACTTTTTGGGGTTTGATTACTGATTTGATGAGACAGAAAGTTTTTTAATTTTGTATAAGTAGTTGTGTTACTTGTGTATGAAAACATGTGGGTATAGCTTTTGGAGAGAGAAACGTTTTGGGATTTGATAATTGATTTGGGGAGAGAAACTTTTTGGGAAATGATATTATTATGTGTGTGACGAAAAGGTGTATTGTAGAGTTGTCAAATGATTTGTAAAATGACATTACTCTAAGAGTAATTTCGTTAAATTTTGGTCAAGTTGTCATGTCTAAAAGAATAAATCAGTGTGTACAGATTTTTGTCTCACAGAACATATACAGGGCACTCACAAACTTATTGATCCCACCTAAATAAACAATGGTCAAAATTTAACCCATTTACCCATGTGAGGTGTTGTTAGGATTTCTATGAGTAATTTTTGTTAAATTTTGGTTAAGTTGCTATTTTTGCAAGAATAAATCTGTGTACAGATTTGTGTTTCATAGAAAATATACAAGGTACTTACAAACTCGAGGATCTCACCTGAATAAATAATGGTCAAAATTAAACCACTCACCCCCATGTGAGGTGTCGGTAGGACTTGTACACCAAGCATAAATGCATTGTGAAAAATATAAAAATTGAAGTCTGCATCCATATATTACTAAAATAAATTAGAGATATTCGGACAAAGTATAAATTGTTGAGACATTTGCATTACAATCTCTATATTGATCATTCTAATTCCAATTATTTGGTTAAAAACATATAATTCACTTCCTTTTCTTTGACCTTCTAAATATTTAGAACATTCTTCACAATTTTTTGCTATTTGACTAATGCACGAATACTTATTTATACAACATTCCAACGTTAATATGAATTCATATACATTTTATACAATCAAAAACTTAATAGATTTTATATACTGATATTTTTTACATATATACACATTATGTCATTTTTTTTCTTGATGCCACATTATTATAAATGAACATTCAATGATCGTATAGGAGCTATACGATTCATTGATCACACACTCTTCAATGGTAAAGGAGAATACAAATTGATTCAATGATGCATATGAACATATAGGTGACAATTAATAAAATTAAAAACAAACATAATATTATTAAAATAGTCTAATGGACAAAACATTTTACAAAACAATTCTCATCATGGATTTTCAATAAATTATAGATAAAAAAAAGTAAACCTACTTACCCCACATATTTTTCTAAACACACCGCATTTTAATTTCACTAAATTCCTAACATTTACTTATTATCATATTTATGTCTCCAACTTCGTTTTATGTATTCTTATCTTCATCATTTCATTAATTAATACATATGGTCTTTAATATTGGTTAATTATGTTAGCATCCTTCAAAATAAGGACAATTAATTTGTCTCACTTTTATATATGTTATTTCTTATTCAAACTACAATAGGCAAATAAATTTTTTATGCCATTTTAACAAAACTTATGGATGAAAATCAACATTAGGGACAATATATGTTAAAAATCGAGAACATAAATATAATAATAAATAAATATTAGAAATATGTAATGCAATTAAAGTAGTTTACTTATATGATTGTACTTTGTCAATATAGCCCCTCTAAAAAGATTAGCCCTTGTTTGAGCCACATTATTTTTCCTAGGATGAATTTTTAAATAGTGTATTGATAAAAAATGTGTGGTTAAAAAATAAAGAAAAATTTTGAATTTGCGTTAAATAATATTTTATTGAACAATATGTGATTGAAGTGATGTCAAATCACTATTTAAAATGTATTTTTTTGAAAAAAAAAATGTGGTTCAAACATGGCTTAAGTAAATCTATTCCTTCACTTTTTAGATTGTTGACAAGTTTTCTCAGCAAGTATAGTAGGTTGTGCCGATTTTTTACTGGCCTCATTAAATTTTAGGAAAAAGTTATGAGTACAGAAAATTTTTGACAAATTTGTTATTGAAATTAACGCGGCGAAATATGATTCGTCTGTTTTTTTGTTTCAATGAATA
>NW_019248532.1:73048-121585 GCF_002742605.1 Olea europaea var. sylvestris | reverse complement strand
GTGTCACAAAGCTATGCGATTCAATCGCCGATAACCCAACAAATCGAGAGCTTGCATGTTAGAATGCACAATCTTGATTTTCACGAGTTCGTTTACAGGAAAATGTCTCAACAGCCAGCCACAGTGACATGTATTACAGCAACTGGGATATTGTAATTCACTTGTGATGCTGCTAATGAAATTGATGTCCCCATTTTGTCTATCCCTTGTAACCTTGTTGCCGTTGGATCTTCTTTTGCTTTCTCAAACTCATTCAGGAAGGACAATTTCCCTTCAAAAGATGACTAATATCAATCCTTATAGATTAAACTTGTTTTATGTTCATGTTTTTCAGGATTATTCAAGATTTTTTCATTATTTTGTATTTAACGATAGTACGCTTTCCATTATTATATGTCGCTAGTTACTAGCTAGAATCTTGAGTAATGAAATAATATAATTGGATTTCATGCCTACTTTATATTTGAGCCCTTGTTTGGTGACAATTATAATCAGATTTTGATAAAAATTGGTCAAATGTATAGTTGAAAGTTGTAGATGTCATAAAATATATGATTAAAATTAATTATTGACTTCGATAAAAATCTAGATTTTGATCGCAGAGGCAAATTTAACTAATATAATAATGATAGAAAAAGTTAAATTGATGATCTTTCATCTCTTAAAAATGAACATGAAAAACATATGAAAATAATATGGTCAGTGTCATTGCAAATTGGTATGAATATTACTAGCATCTTTCTAATGGAAGCCAAATAACTTTCACATGGAATTTTGTCCTTCGATGTTGAGCTGTGTTCCAGTTCATAGAGTCATGTGGGACATGGTCCTTCAGTGCACAACTCTGGTTTTGACAGCCCTATTTCAGATACTTGATTATTTTGGTCTTGATGTGATATATCTTTCGAAGTCAGGGTGGCATCATGTAAATCCAGACCTTCTGTCTTGGATAATATAATACAAGTGGTTAGCCCATTATTCGTTATAAAACAAGGGAGTTATTCAATGAATCCAAGTTAAGGTATTGTGATTTGTATTGTGATATGATATAGGAAAATAAATCGTTAAAACTCAAAACACTTCCAACACTGTTTATTAAGGGGAGTGTATTCAATTGAAACTTTTAATGACTTTTTTAGATTTAAAAAGTTTAGAAGTATTCAATTGAGACTTTTTGAAATTCTCTAAAAGTCACGATATATTTAATTGAGACTTTTATACATTTTTAACAAATCTCTAAAAGTTACGATGTATTCAATTAAAAGTTCTTTGAAGTCAATATAAGTCTTGTGGTATTCAAATTTTAATAACTTTTAGAGACTTTTATAAAAAAATTTGGAGTACTAATTTTTATGCAGAAAGTACTCATATAAAATTTTAAAATTTGTCTCTCATTAATCACGAGATTTTGGGAGACTTTCACAAAAAAAAAATATATATATATATATATATATATATATATATATAGATTTTGTGTTGTTTCAAAAAAAAAAAAAAAAAAAAACCATTTTTTTTCAATCTTTCTTTCCTTTAACCTTCTATAGACATGTATAATTAAAATTAATTTTTTTCTATTTCTTATATTCCATTTATTTTTTTTCTCTCTCTTATTATTTATCTCTATTTTCTATGAAAAAATTAAATTAATTTTTTATAAATTTTTTTTCTTTTTTCATTCATTTTTTGTGATAAATATTTATTCTTTTATTAAATTATAAAAATTTATAATTATATATATATATATATATTTGATTATTATTTATTTAATTATGGTCTTAAATTTTTATTTTTTCAATTACTTTTTTTTTTTATTATATGGAAAGAAGGGGAAGCAAAATGGAAATTATGGGAACTAACACCTCGGATGTGAGAATTTCACATTAGATCCAAATGAAATTTATTTCCAATGAAAGTTTTCAAAAGTTTTTTGAATTCTACAAAAGTCTATAAAAAATTTAAAATAAAAATACATAAAAGTCTACGAAAAATTTTCATTAATTCCATACAAATCTATAAAAGATCCACAAAATCCACAAAAGTCATCACTTTAAAAAAGTCCATCAAATTTTTCAAAAGTCTCAATTGAATACACATCTCTAAACTTCCACTAGTAGTAGCGATCTTCCCCCTAGTTTGTCTTCCGAGTATATTCGAATGCGGTCACAACTTATACATACTTAGATCGAACATTTGGGATGCAGATTTTTTTTCCTGTGGACCTCCCTTTACGATATGTAGACAGGAAGTCTAAAGGGGTGACAAAACAAACCATAATTTTGCCTCTACAAGATATTTGTCTTCCAATATAAATGTTGTCTTTTAGTTATTGTGGGGATTCGAACCTCCAATACTCTATAGAAAATCATCCTATTTTACCATTACATCATGCCCGTGGGGACAGTCCACTCCTCTTTTATTTTTATTTTTATTTTTTTGTACCATTAGCCCTTGTGGTATGTGGACTTATCTCTTTCTTTCCAAAGTCATCAAAGCTGGGAGGTCCCTTTCGCCTACACTTTTAAGGGAATTCAGGACCAAAATTAAGTGACTTCTATACCAAATTAGATAACTCTGATTTTGGTGTTCTGGCCCAAGAGATAACTTGAACGAGCTGCTTGTTAATGCTCCAATAGTGGAAGGTTTAATGAGGCTCCAAGCCCCCCGGGTACATTTCAACTGACAAAGGACGGAGTTCTTTAAGGCAGGCAGTTCAGAGGTCGCAGGTTCGATTCATGGAGCTCTTAGAAGGCAGGATATTTCTTGGAAGGCAAGGCGCATACATGGGTTTGACTCGCTCGACACTTTGGCAGTTCAGTTGAAAGGGCTCTTGGACCCTGGCTAATTTGGGGCACAACCCGCGGTTTATCTGATCTGCGTGAAGAGGGGCTGGATCGTAAACCCCAGAATTAGTCGCTGTAAGGTGGACACCCGGGTATAAAAAAAAAAAAAAAAGGAGGCTCCAAGATTTTCCTAGCTTTTATCGCCCAAGGACATTCCAATCAGTACCAAAGGAGAATAGGAACCTTACCTTAGCCCAGGGCCAACACTCGTATCTTGAGGGGGGAAATTCACAAGTTAGGCATTAAGTATGGACAATTCAATTTTCTGGTTTAAGTATCAAAATTCAAAAGTCAAATATTAATTAATTAATTAAATATATTAAGATCACGATTATACAATCAATGATCATAAGTGCGTATTATTGCTAACATATTATTTCATAATCACAATAAAAAAATTTGATAGGTCACAATTTATTTCATCGGTTACAAATAAAAAAATTATAGATCACAATTTATTTGTCCGTCACGAACTTTCAAATTAGTTGATCATAAATTATCAATTTTTTAGGTTATAAATAAATAGGTGGCCATAGATTAATCAAATAGCTGATCACATACTACCACCACCAACATTATCGCCGCCACCTCCACGGCCACTTGCGACCACCACCACCATAGCAACCATCGACCACTCAAACCACTATAACCATCCGAGAAATCGAACTCATAAAAAAAATAAAAATAAAAATAAATAACGGATTTGTGCCTGTGACAAGTTTTTGCCCATTTTTTCACTAGTTGTACTCATCATCTTATGTTCTCTCAGTTGATTGAGTGCAGATAGTCCAAATACTTTGAACTTGGCAGATCACATGAAGCCATAGGTGAAGGTGCTGGATGCTACAGAAAGCAATGATCTTGAACTCGACTGAAGGGTCCAATCTGCTGGGGAGGGTAGGGAGACAGGTGAGGAGGAGAGGGAGTGGAAGATGAGAGAGATTGATTAGAATGGAGTGGACGTGATAAGGTGTGAATATATAAATTAATTTATAATATAATTCATAATGAAATTGTTAACCTGATTTTTGGTAAAATAAACTTCATTCCTAATTTTTGAATTGTGATCTTTAAATACCGTTGGTGTAATCTCCACTATTTTGAGTGCCTTATGCCAATTTCAAATATAGGGTCCCTATGAATATTAAGCTTTTTTAATAGAGACTAAAATCAAATTTTTAGCAAATTTTAATAAAAGTTGATGAAATGTGTTGTTAAAAATTTGTGGGTCCTATGAAATGTATGATCAAAATTAATTATTGACTTTGATTAGAAAATAATTAAATACACTTAAAAAATAATAAACATAATTAGGAAATTTGAAAGACAAAATACAAGATTTAAACTCTAGTACAAACATGAAAATGAAAATAATAATAATAATTGGATCGGGAAAATCCCAAACCAAATTACATAATACATAGAGAATCATTAGTTTAATTTCAACATTCATCAATACAATGACAATGAAAAGCTGATTAAAAAAATGGACAAATTAAAAGAAATGCAAGAATTTAGAGACATAAATACCAAGCTCCTTAAATAAGTGTAAGACCCACCATGAAAGCATTAGATCAGGTAATGGCCCATAATTTTTAAAGAGGAAAAGTGACATTTTGTTTCTTGTTAAGAAAAGAAAATGATGTTTGGGGGAGATAAATGGTCAAATTAATTATATATAGAGAAAGTAATTGTTGTGATATTTTTATGTGATACATAATATATGTGATAAGTTTTATGTCATTTATATGATTTTTTTTAAAGATTTTGTATTTTCAAATTTTATTATTTTCTTGTGTTTGAATATGATAATTTGAATTTGAAGAATTCTTAATTATAATTTTTATTTTTCTTCGACCCATCAATTTACCTTACATAATTTAAAACCCTCATCATAGCGGGCCTTAGGCAATCGCCTACACCACCTATAATTGGGGCCAGCCCTGCCTTAGCCCAAGGACTGATTTTCAATACATTTGAGGACCTCGAAGCACCCATATTATTAGATACGTCCAAAATCTGTTCAAAAATCTATGCCTTAGGGACACTCCACACTCACGTGAAAACTAGATTCGGGATAGGAACCACATCAAATAGTATCGGGAAGACAGGAGTTGCATCCCCTGGCTTGATATGCAACCCCTCAAATCTGTTTAATTTGTTAGCATTGGAAGCTTACAATCATGACCAAGAACCAACTCTTGGAAATTTGGTAGGGTTTGGTGAATTGTGGAATAAAGTTTTTATTGGTCCAAAGCCCCTGTTCGATTGTTGGATTGGAGGAACAGTTTCGACATTCCTATAGAATTGTTTCAAGCGACAAAAGAAAGGGGTAGTTTGAGTTGGGCTCCACAAGAAGAGGTCTTAGTCTACTCAACAGTTGGTGGATGTTTGACCCATAGTGGATGGAACCCAACATTTGGAGAGTACAATGGAGGGGAAGCCCGTGATTTGCTGGCCACATTATATGTTCACCAGCAAGTGAATAGTAGGGATGTGAGAGAGTTTTGGAAGCTTGGTTTGGACACGAAAGATGCATGCGACAGTGTAATAGTAGAAGGGATAATTATGGAGTCAAGAAGGAAGAATTCTTGCAAAGGGCTTATCTTATTGCAAATGACTGTCTGATTAACGACATCAATTTAATGAAGGACTAGAAAGAGCTTTATTTGAAGCTAAGCAGTTGTTAGTGACTATTAGGTTTGATTCGAACTGTTAGAACTAGAGGGTCTCACGCATGCGCGCATTGATAGCTACTGGTGATTGTAGTCGCCATATTGCCTACTCATCAATCTCCTTCGAATTTTACTACACTTGCACCTTCTTCTTTTTTCCTCCAAATTTGTCAATATAATTTGATTTGTAACATGGGTACTCAGAATAAGATAATATAGATTTGATTTGTGGAGACATGCGAGTTCCTTTGGTGGATATTCTTCTCATTTCACAAAATAATTATTTGTGCAAAATGTTGCATTTCATTACAATGTGTATTCATTTTTACCGAGTCGGTAACTGTAAGGAAAAAAATCACGTATCATGTAAATATAATAATTAGCAAATTAAAAGTACAAGGATGTAATATTAAAATTTGCATAACTTGTAATATGAATTACATACAAACAATATAGGATGTGTTACACCTAGCTACCGAGACTCAAAAAGTCCATATTGTAGGCAATTAGAAGCTCAACAAAGGCCCACACTCCACGTCATTGAAGGTAAAGATGATAAAGCAGTGTGCTTCACCTACAACCGCAGCGCCTCTTGTAAGCAGAAGCTTTATGGCAGAAGTAAGGCGCCATTTGCTGCAAAACAACTAGGGAGGGGATCACTACAGACTACTTCAATCAAAGCGCTATTTAAGTACTTGGCTGAAACCCACATCATCAAAGTGAAAGCCTCTTAACAATCCAAGAGAAGTGACATGCTATCTTGACTAAGGTGTCTTATAGAAGGTCTAAGCCCCATATGATTGAAGCGGAAGTCTCCAAAACATGAAAGGAGCATATTTTATATTCACTTCTTCCAAGAGATCTTTTGTATAAAGTTTTATGCGAATGATTGATGTGACTCCTATTGCAGTAGAATAATGTCAAGTTTTGTCAACCTACTACATATGTATTCAAACCTAGGCTATAGGGTGAATGCTTTTTCAAAATGCATTAAATGTTGCAAGGCCTAGGACATTTAATGTGATGACCTACGATTGGATGCTTCGGTTGTTAGGATGAAGCCACGTGCCTCTTCATTCAGCAGCCAACACTTCAACCAGGCCACTTAGTGTGTAGGCAATGAGTTTACGTGGATGCAAGTGGGCTCAAGATTTGTTGGTCACGTTGAATGTGAGGTCAAAAAAATGTAATATGATTATCATATAGTTTGTAAGAGAATATAAAAAATATTACAAATAATGCAACAGAATAAACAAAGTTATCATGAAAATTTTTTTGAAAAATTCCCCTAGTACAGGAGAGTTGGTTCACATGCATCGTACATGTGCTATATTGGGTGCACCTGTTTGGTGCTTTTTTTTAGTGTTTTTGGCTAAGAACGAATGAAAAACTGTCAATTGAAAGTCTGTTAAAAAAAAGAAAAAAAGAACTCGTGAACCATCTTCTGTACACCTAGTAGCACTCAAATATACATTAAAATTGCATAGAATGTATTGTTGCATTTTCATTTAAGTGCTGATTTATGTTGTAATTTTGAAAACCCGTGAAGCATCTTCAGTACACCTAGTAGCACTCAAATATACATTAAAATTACATAGAATGTATTGTCGCATTTCATTTATGTGCTATTTTATGTTGTAATTTTGAAATATTTAACAAAAATCAATAGTTTTTAGTTCAATTCCTATTTTTCCCTAGTTGTATTGTCCTTAGCAGAAACTTGGTTGTGCTGTATGTATGTAATAATATATGCACACATGATGCTTGGGGAAAAAATGAAAAATGTTACTTGTATATAATAATTTACATTTAATAAGGAGTCAAAAAAAGAGTGAAGAAATTATTCTTTTTTATTTGGTTAATAAAATTTTTAACTTGAATCATATCTCTGATCAGTTGTACATAAACCATTATGTGGGAATAGCAAAAAATAAAAATAAAAATAAAAAATGGAGAAAATTTATGTGCCAGAATATCCATTTTAATCCAGCTACCAAGCTTAGCTTAGTGAGAGTTTGGACTTCGGAGATTCGTTTTGCAAAAAGTCGGTCGACGATGGATGAACAAAAAATCCCGCCTCCTCATGTACTCATCTTTCCCTTACCCCTTCAGGGCCCCGTCAACTCCATGCTCAAGTTAGCAGAGCTGCTTTGCCTTGCTGGCCTTCAGACAACCTTTGTCGTTACAGACTACATCTATGCCCGCCTTGTTCGTTTTTCCAATATCCGGACCCGTTTTGATTGCTACCCAGGTTTCCAAATCAAGACCGTTTCAGATGGGCTACCCGAAGATCACCCTCGTGGAGATCGATTTATGGAGTTGTTTGATTCTCTCAAGTCTAAAACTAAACCACTCTTTAAGGATTTGTTGATTTCATTGAACGATTCGGGCAGTCGCCGGCCGCCGGTGACATGTATTATAGCAGATGGGATATTGGGATTTACTGGTGATGTCGCTGATGAAGTCGGTATTCCCATGTTCTATGTCAGGACTATTAGTGCTTGCTGCCTTTGGGTCTTCTTTTGCCTTCCGAAACTCATTGAGGCTGGAGAATTTCCCTTTAGAGGTGAGTGAAATTCGATTCTTCAATAATTTAGCATTTGATTTATTTTCACGTTTTTTAAGAATTAATTTATGCCTTTCTATATTATGAATCACTTGCTAGAATCTTGAAAATGAAATAGTTTACTGGGAAAATGTATTTGATGGTAGTTTTAGAGTATCTTATGTATTCACCAATAATCTAACAGTACGATGGAAGGAAGAAGAATGCATGCTATCTCATTATAACAAAAGTTATATCTAATGAGTATATTTTCATTAAATTTCATTTTCAACGAAAAAACTTTGATAAAAACTCTGTCATTGAGCTTTGCAGTTAAATTTATTTTTTGATATTTTTGTTAAAAAGTTGAAGGGACGAAAACTAAAAACTTTATGGAACAAAAAGGAAAATACTGGATCTACAGAGACTTTCTGCTGATCTTACTAACCTGATGTGCTTTATGAAAAGTTCTATATATTATATAATGCCTCAAAGGCACTTTATACAAGGCATTGATCATTGTAAGAGAGTTTTATTGGCGAAAATTTGGTTGTCAAATTCGTACTTTGAACAATCAAAAATGCTTTCACGGTGCAATTCAATTTACTTTCCAGCACCAAATTTTCATGATCCCCGGTCTACATTTCCAACTTCTTATGCTTTCCTGTCAATCCCCAACCCCACCCCCCAACCAATTTATTGACAATGGGATTAAAATTGTAAAATATGCATGATTTTTCTGCATTAGGCAAACAAGAATACGACATATATGTTGACCTGAGATTGTTTATCGTTGCCAAATGAGAGAAGGTTTTTGGCATTCATATCCTTTCTTTTGTTTTCTTTTGTTTTCTTTTTTTTTTTTTTTAAACTGCAGATGATGATTTGGATGCACTCATAAAGAGTGTGCCAGGCATGGAAAGTTATCTCCGACGCCGTGACCTCCCAAGTTTTTTCCGGTCTGGAAACTTAGCCGATCAAAATATCCAACTTTATAAGACGGAGAGCACAGTAAATGCCCGAGCTAATGGTCTCATATTGAACACATTTGAAGAATTAGAAGGGCCAATACTTTCCCACATGCGCAGTGTGTGTCCTAATATCTACACCATTGGACCGCTACATGCACATCTAAAAGCCAAACTAGCTGCAAAAGAAACGTCGCCACCTGCATTTTCTAACAGTTTATGGAAAGAAGACAAAAGCTGCATTACATGGCTGGATGCACAACCATTGAAGTCTGTAATCTATGTGAGCTTTGGAAGTCTTGCAGTAATGACAAAAGACCAGGTCATTGAGTTTTGGCATGGCTTGGTAAATAGTGGTCAGCGATTCCTGTGGGTCATAAGGCCTGACTTTATCGTCAGACAAGACTGGGATCGTCAGATTCCAGTGGATTTATCGGAAGGTAGAAAAAAGAGGGGATATATTGTGGGTTGGGCTCCTCAAGAAGATGTCTTGGCCCATCCAGCTGTGGGCGGGTTCTTGACTCATAGTGGGTGGAATTCAACCTTGGAAAGCATATACGAGGGCGTTCCCATGATTTGCTGGCCTTATTTCCTTGATCAGCAAGTGAATTGTAGGTTTGTTGGGGAGGTATGGAAGCTTGGATTGGATATGAAAGATACATGTGACAGAAGTATCATTGAGGAAACGGTGAGGAATCTTATGGAGGTAAGGAAAGAGGAGTTTCTACAAAGGGCTGATCAGATGGCGAAATTGGCTAAGAGATGTTTGAGTGAAGGTGGATCTTCGTATTGTAATTTGGATCGATTGATAAAGAATATAGAATCCATGAGTACCTCTGCACTTCCCTTCAACTAAATTTTTATTGCTGAACAATTTGTGTCTGCTTGTTTTAATACGAGAAAGCTGAGCTGCTTTCTGATAAGGCTCCATTACTCATTCGTCCTTGTTTTTCTTATTTCTCCGCATTGGCTTTGTTTCTAACGGTTACCAGTTGTTAGATGAACATCAAGATATAAATCATTTTCCAGCATCTTCATATGTCACATCTGTTCTCTGCTATTCGTATCAAGAAGATGGTAATTAATTTGGTTTGGCTTCAATTTGTTAAAAACATTGTAGCTCATCCAAAATAGGATTTTTCTCTCCAATCGCCGAGCTTCTTCTTTTTCTGTCTGAGTTCAGACATTCAATCGGCTAAATTAACTGGGATGCTGGAATGGCTACAAAAACATATGACATGGCAAGAAAAAGTATGTTAGCGTATTGTTTCCATAATTCACAAGAGCATTCTTCAATCTTAGTAAAAGGGGGAAGGGTTTAAAGTTTTACTTTTAACCCACTATACCATTCATAGTGTGGGGCACTGTATACTTAAATCCTCTACGATAAGCAAGTGAATGGAGCTGGTGCGTGGTGAACGGAACGGTTCATCAAGTCGAAGCTAGCTTACTAAGGTGAAGGAATTTTTCATTGATTGCACGAGCTAGCCAGCTAACCCCCATCATTAGCTGGACAAAAACACGTCTGGTTGTATTAGTTATGGTTTCGATATGTACTTGTTAATGTATTTCAAAAATAGAAGGGAAAAAAGGGTGCTCTGATGCTCTCGAGATCCAAGCTCATCCTAGAGGTGACCGAGCAATGACATGCGGTTGGAAAAGAGCCAACACGACACTAGAATGCTCAACTCTGCAGTCAACATATTCATAAGAAAAAGAATCAAGCTTGACAAAGCCCAGTTTAGCCTAGACGGTGTCAAACATAGAATGGCAGATTTCAGAGTTCACTCTACATGGCTCACTTGACGAATCTCAGAAGCGATATAAGTGTACCTAACATGAAAAGTAGGACATGAAGCCCACCTAATTTGTCATAACAATGCTATCTAACAGGGGTGTTAGATAACATTGTAATAAGCGAAAATCAATTCACATGAAAGTGAACATGTACATCCACCTTTTGGTTGTACATCCACAGTTGGGAAACTAAAGTATCCTCCAAGCTTCCTTATTAGGTCGGCATTTTGCTCATTTTATTTTTTTGAATAGTTATCTTGCCATTTTTGTTGGTACAACATAGATGTCTTCTAGGACAATAGCCAATCAAGAAGCCAATCCAGCATTCCGGACAATGAAAAACGAATTCAATCTTTTGTGAAGGCATAATGAAAGGCAAGTCCTTAACTCAGGTAAATTGCCCAATCCTTCGTTGGTACTCTTTAGGGGAGGAAAACTCTGAAATGCTTCCAAAAAATTGCTACTCTTTCAAAATGTGCTTTAGTGTGGAGAAGGTTGAGTTGCGCAATAGTAGATGTAAGTGTTATGCCCCCTAAATCCAATCGATTTAGGTTGTAAACACTTTTAATATATTTAATGTATTTAATTTTGGCAAGATCTATTATTTATTTAAATTAATTTTCTGATAAATAATATTAAATAATAGAGTCCGAAAATTCAAGTTTAAGTGATTTGTTAATCACAAAGAGTTGTGATTATGATATACAAATTACATATGATTGGATCTTGAATAATCCGTGGTCGTAAGTAATAACGAGATACGTATATTGTTATTACAGATAGATCATCACGTGTGACATTTCCTACTTATGAAGTAAGTAGTTGATCTCACAAACTAAAGTGTGACGACACTTAAATGAACACGTTGATATTTTGTTATAGAACAAAACATTGGAGACGCATTAAGAGATTTCACATGGATAACTATCTAAGTGTCGGTGGTTAATCTCTAATGTTCGTTAGTGAAATTGGTCCTTTGACTTGAGGTCATCATAGTGCCTTGTATGAGGACAGTCATGCTTTGACGGTGTTGGATGTTGCCCTACCAAGGGCCACTAATATGGCATCGTTCGGGTATTCAAGAACCATATGAAAGTTGTGAATGACCAATAGAGAATTCGTCACTCTTAGATAGTAAGAAACTGTGGTCTGCATTTCATTCAATTAAGTCAACAACGAAATCATTGGCCAAGGTATACACATAAGTCGAAAAGGAGTTTTCGACTCATATTGACTTTATAGTAGAATGAAAGATATGATCGATAATTGAGATTGCCACACTTCCATATCTCGTAATTGATCGAATCATATTGACGAAGGGATTATAGTTTCATGGTAAACGAATAGGTTTGGTTTTGTCATGCCATGTGACATTTCCCGTCACATGTGTTGCCCTGATACATGCTGGATGTTAATCTGGGACGGCGAGTGTGAATTTGTAATAAATTAAAATGGTGTTTTAATTTATCAGTTTTGATAAGATCAAAATAATATTTCACGTCGTTAGGTATCGTGGTCGAGAAACTGATGGGTCGCACACAAAAAAGAATTGGAAAATTGTAATTTGTCAATTAATTAATTTAACAATCGTTCGATAAATAAATTAATTGGATTGGTTATTTATGGCCCCGAATTAATTAATTGGATTAATTAATTTACGGAGCGAATTTAATTAAATGGATTAATTAAATATTGGACCGGATCAGGTCGAGCTCGTTTGGGCTTATATAAATACATGGGTAGAGTTTTCAATCCAGATAGTTTTCATAATTCTTGCTAGCACAAGAGGAGAAACCCTAGCAGTTGCAATCTGTTCTCTGTATGTAATTCATTGGAGGCTGATACCTGTGGGAGGCAGATTCAAGTTGCTGGAACAAAGATAACGCAAAGAAGTTTGCAAATTAAAGAAAAGATATAATTTTCATCACAGTTCTTATCTAAATACAAAGATGATTCCTGGTGGGAATTGAAATTGTTTTTATTTCCACTGTACATGTTTAAGTAAACTTCCAACAGTGGTATCAAAGCCAACTTTGTATTTGTTAGGAACTGATTTACATGTTGATTAAATTAAAAGTTAATTTAATCATGTTAATCCATGAATCTAGCAATTGTAGTTTTACTTTTATTTTTTTTTTCAGAATCTGATTTTAAAAGAAGTGGGCGATGGCGGCGTTACCACCGACGCTGCTGGCAATGCTGACAGGTGCTGCTGGGCTGCCAGCAGGGCATCATAGCCGCTGCTGTTTTGGGCAGCAAGACCTGTCGTCGCCACTGGAGAAAAAAAAATCTAGGGTTTTTCAGTTTTGGGGAAGGTGGAGGCGGGGACTTCTATTGCAATTAATATAATTGCGAGCCACTGCTTGCAATTAAAGATATATGGGTGTTTTTTGCAATTTTGATAGAGGGGCCTGTCATGCAATTTACGAAATTGAGGGACTTGTGTTTTAATTTCGAATTGGGTCAAATTGCAATTTTTGAAAATGGTTTTACATTTGAATTTAAAATGGTTTTTGAAATTATGATTTTATTAGATTTGACCTGTGTTTCTAATTAGGACCAAAATTTAATGATATAATTAAAATTTGACGACTTTTATATTTTTGTTAAAATTAGATTTTAACTTAAATATTTAATTTTGACCCTAAATTGAATTTTTATTTTATTTGGGAGTTTTGTCCTAAATTAAAATATTAATTCAATTTTATTAGAGTTGGACTCTAATATTATATTAATTAAAATTTGATTTCAATTAATACTACTTCCCCAATGCAAATTAAAATTTAGAGTAGGGCTCTAATTTAATGATTAATTAAAAATTGATTTTGATTAAATTACTTCGCCCAATAGTTATGGAATTAGAGTTGGACTCTAATTCGGGATTTAGTTAAAATTTGATTTTAATTAAATAGGCCCACCAATTAAGTTAATTAATTAATATGATTAATTAATTATTTAATTATTTCGATCCAAAATTTTAAATTAGTTTTGATGACTATAATTGCTAGATTTATGAGACATTGCATATAGTATTAGATATTATACATAGAAAACATTTACGTGATGAATGTTTAATTATGGATGATTATGGACTCGACCATATGGATGTATTGAATGATTGATTTATTTCTTGTGTTTTTATGGGCTTGCGAGTTTTTAATTGTTTTGGACCTACGAGTTCGTTATTATTATTGTTGTTATGGGCCTGCAAGTTCTTTATTACATTGGACCTGCAAGTCCGTTGTTATTGTTATTATTATGGGCCTACGAATTCGATTTTTTTTAGGCCTGCGTGCTAACTAGTATAGGATACATGTTGCAGTTTGACTAATTGAAGGCGCAAGAAAAGGAGGAAACCATGAAAATGGTGCATTGATGTTGATCCAATGTTGTACCCTTTAGGAATTGACTAACTAGTCTTCCCTTTGACTCGAAAAAACTAGATAGTACAAGTCCATAATCTTCCATACTATTATTTATATATTTATTCGCATGATTGATGCATGATTATATATATATATATATACAATTACTTGATGAGACCATTACATGTTAAATCTCTCGTTAAAATATTAAGATAGTATTATTTGCCTTCCATCATTATAGTGAAAAACGAGAATCCTAAATTGACTTCAACTTGTTTAGTACACTCAAGGCTGGTCTATTAGGGATATGCTTAACACTATGAAATATTTGATATTTCTGAATGATGGGTTTGACTTAACTAAAATTTATCTTTTTTTGAGTACACTTAAGGAGATAAGTTTTAGAGGTATGTTAAACTAACACATAAGATGTGTGAAGACAAAAGAGTTGTCAGCTTAATGATTTGAGAGTTGTATGGAGATATAATTGATAATAATATCTACCCAAATGTTTTATTAAGATTTGTTGAGTACACTCAAGATCTTGATACAACGAATGGAATCCTAGCCCACTGGGAATCAAATGTGGATTCCAATAATTTATGTATGAGAGTCATGAATTTATTTTAAACAGTGGGAGCACGTTTAATTAAAGTTCATATTGAATTTGTGCAAATGCATTATAATACATATTGATTCTATATTTTTCGTCATTTACAGTTTTTGAATCATGAGTAATCATATGAATTTAAGAGGCATACTGGATGCAAACAAACTGACCGGACCAAATTTTCTCGATTGGCACCGCAATTTGAGAATCGTTCTCAAGTATGAGAAAATTGGTTATGTCCTTGAGCAGCCATTTTCAGAGGTGCCGACTGAAAATTCCACTCAGGAAGAGGTGGCTGCTTACAACAAACACAGTGATGACGATAACACTGTAGCACGTGTGATGCTTGCAGCTATGTCACCTGAGTTGCAGAAGCAACATGAGAGTATGAATGCTTACACTATGATTTTTCATCTCAAGGAGTTGTATAATGAACAATCTCGTGTGGAGAGGTATGAGACATCTAAACAACTATACCGGTGCAAAATGGCAGAGGGATATTCAGTCAGTGCTCATGTGCTGAAGATGATTGGTTTCATTGGGAAACTGGGTTCATTGGGTTTTATCATGAATCATGAATTAAGTATTGACTTGGTTCTACAATCTTTGCCAGATAGTTATTCACGGTTCATTATGAACTTCAATATGAATAAGATCAAATGCGCACTCCCTGAGTTGCTTAATATGCTTAAAACTGTGGAGCCCAATGTCAAGGCTAGCACTGGGCATGTCTTAGCTATTCATTCCTCCAAGGGCACTAAGAGGAAAATCAAAGGAAGTTTTAAGAAAATATCCAAAAAGGCTAAGAGCAATAACAAAGCAGTTAAAGCAGGCAAGGACAATACCAAATCTGATGACCCATGCTATCACTATGGAGTGAAAGGTCATTGGAAGAGAAACTGCAAGGCATACCTCGCTAGCTTGAAGGAAAAGAAGTCTTCTGAAGCTTCCACTTCAGGTATTTTTGTTATCGAGGTTAATATATCTACTTCATTAGTTTCTTGGGTATTAGATACAGGATGTGGATCTCATATTTATATAAATATGCAGGGATTAAAGAGAAGTAGACCACTGTAGAAAAGAGAAGTTGACCTGCGCGTGGGAAATGGAACAAGAGTTGCTGCATTAGCTGTAAGGATATACTTCTTACCACTGCCTTCGGGCTTAGTATTAGAATTAGAAAATTGCTATTTTGTTCCCGCCATTACTAAAAATATTATTTCTATTTTTTGTTTGGACATGAATGGTTTTTCAATTAATGTTAAGAATAATCATTGTTCGTTTTATAAAGATGAGATCTTTTATGGTTGTGGTGTGTTGCAAAATGAAATTTATATTCTTGATACTGAGTCATCTATTATGCGTATAGAAAGTAAAAGGCATAAAAGTGATAATCTAAATAATACATACCTCTGGCATTGTAGACTGGGTCATATTAACGACAAACGTATTTTCAAATTACATAAAGATGGATACTTGGGGTTAACTGATTTTGAATCATTTGACAAATGCGAGTCGTGCCTGTTAGGCAAAATGACCAAGTTCCCTTTTATTGGAAAAGGAGAAAGAACCACAGAATTGTTGGAACTAATACATACTGATGTATGTGGACCCATGTCACTCACCGCCAGAGGTGGTTTCTCTTACTTCATCACATTCACTGATGATCCTTCTAGATATGGTTATGTGTATCTGATGAAATTCAAGCATGAAGCACTTGAAAAGTTCAAAGAATTCAAACTTGAAGTAGAGAAACAGACTGGTAAAAATATTCTCACGCTGAGATCAGATCGAGGTGGAGAATATTTAAAGGGAGAATTTTTAGATTATCAAAAAGAGAATGGGATTCTCTCGCAGTGGACTCCGCCATATACACTACAACATAATGGTGTATCTGAACGGAGGAATCGCACTTTGTTAGACATGGTGTGATCAATGATGAGCCATGCAAATATCCTAAAATCATTTTGGGGTCATGCACTAATTGCTGCGTGCTACACACTTAATCGTGTCTCATCTAAATCGGTCGACAAAACTCCATACGAGCTATAGAGAGAAAAAAGACCAAACTTATCTCATATGAAAGTTTAGGGTTGTGACGCTTATGTAAAGCGAAATGAATCAGATAAGTTTGAGGCTAAATCTGATAAATGCGTATTTGTGGGATATCCAAAAGAGACAATTGGATATCAGTTTTATAGTCCCATTGAGAAGAAGGTGTTCATCTCAAGACATGTCATATTCCTATAGAAAGAGTTTTTTCTAAAAGAGGGTAGTGGAAGCAAAATAGAACTTGAAAAAGTTCAAGAATCCACAGATACTGTTGACCAATTAGATGAACCTGAGTCTGATCCCACACCTGTTGACAGACAGACTCTTGATCAGGATGTAGAGAACCCTGAGGACACTCCAGCTCAGCACAGATCAAGTAGGATCATTCGACCTTTCAGAAGGTACGAATTCACGTTTACTAATCAAGTATTATTAGTCGAGGATGATGAACCTACAAATTACGTAGAAGTGAAGTCAAGTGTTGACCCAAAGAGATGGCAAGAAGTCATGGAATCCGAAATGAACTCAATGTATGAGAACAAGGTTTGGACCTTGGTCGACCTTCTAGGTGGGATAAAACCGATAGATTGTAAATGGTTTTACAAGAAAAAAGTCGATGTGAATGGAAACGTCCATACATACAAAGCAAGACTAGTAGTGAAAGGTTACACACAAAGACAACTTTGATGAAACTTTTTTGCCTGTAGCCAAAGTCCATTCGGATTTTACTTGCAATAGCTGCATACCATGATTATGAGATATGACAAATGGATGTCAAAACTGCTTTCCTTAATAGAAACTTACAAGAGGAGGTGTACATAACACAGCTTGAAGGTTTTGAATCCAAATGAGCCAACAAAATATGTAAGCTAAATCAATCCATTTATGGATTAAAGCAAGCCTTAAGGAGCTGGAATCTTCGTTTTGATAAGACAATCAAAAGGTTTGATTTTATCAAAAATGAAGATGAACCGTGTGTTTATAAGAAGACAAGTGGGAGCGTGGTTGTATTCCTAATATTATATGTTGATGACATATTATTAATAGAAAACGACATCCCAATGCTTAAATCGGTAAAATTATAGTTGTCAAAGAATTTCTTCATGAAAGATATGAGAAAAGCAATCTATATCTTGGGAATCAAGATCTATAGAGATAGATCTAAAAGATTACTAGACTTATCACAATCTTCGTACATAGATAAAATCTTGAGAAGATTTAATATAGAAGAGTCTCAGAGAGGTTTATGTCCCATGTCACATGAGATTTACCTCTCAAAAGATATGTGTCCTAAAACACATGATGAAAGGAATTGCATGGATAAGATTCCTTATACATCGGCGATAGGATCTATCATGTATGCGATGCTATGTACGAGACCAGATGTTTCATATGCTCTAAGTGTTACGATCAGGTTTCAAGCAGATCCTGGTGAGAAACACTAAATAGCGGTTAAGAACATTCTTAAATATTTGAGAAGAACTAAAGATGTGTTCTTGATCTATGGAGGAAATGAACTAAAGATTCATCGGTATACCGATGCTAGCTTTCAATCTGATAAAGATGATAGCTAATCTCAATCAGGATATATGTTTACTCTCAACGATGAAGCGGTTAGATGGAAAAGTTCCAAACAAGAGACAACCGCTGATTCAACAACGGAAGTCGAGTACATTGCTGCTTCTGAAGCAGCAAAGGAAGCTGTCTGGATCAAGAAATTCATTAATGAACTGGGAGTCGTTCCTAGCATTGTTGATTCCATACCTTTATATTGTGATAGCAATGGAACCATCGCACAAGCAAAGGAACCGAGATCTCATCAACGATCCAAACAAGTGCTAAGGCGATATCATCTCATTAGGGAGATTATACAAAGAAATGACGTAACGATAGAGCGAGTTCCCACAGATGACAATATTGCAGATCCATTAACAAAGTCGTTGTCACAACAAAAACATGATCGTCATGTGGATGCTTATGGTATTAGATACATTAGTGATTGGATCTAGTGCAAGTGGGAATTTGTAAGTGTTATGCCCTATATCCAATCGATTTAGGTTGTAAACACTTTTAATATATTTAATGTATTTAATTTTGGCAAGATCTAATATTTATTTAAATTAATTTTTTGATAAACAATATTAAATAATAGAATCCGAAGATTCAAGTTTAAGTGATTTGTTAATCACAAAGAGTTGTGATTGTGAGATACAAATTACGTATGATTGGATCTTGAATAATCCGTGGTCGTAAATAATAACGAGATACGAATATCGTTATTACAGATAGATCATCACGTGTGGCATTTCCTACTTGTGAAGTAAGTAGCTGATCTCACAAGTTAAAGTGTGGTGATACTTAAATGAACACGTGGATGTTTTGTTATAGAATAAAACATTGGAGACCCGCTAAGAGATTCCACATGGATAACTATCTGAGTGTCGGTGGTTAATCTCTAACGTTCGGTAGTGGAATTGGTCCTTTGACTTGAGGTCATCATAGTGTCTTGTATGACGACAGTCATGCTTTGATGGTGTTGAATGTTGCCCTACCAAGGGCCGCTAATACGGCATCGTTCGGGTATGTCAAGAACTATATGAAGGTTGTGAATGACCAATAGAGGATTCGTCACTCTTAGATAGTAAGAGACCGTGATCTGAATTTTGTTCAATTAAGTTAATAACGAAATCCTTGACCAAGGTATACACATAAGTCGAAAATGAGTTTTCGACTCATATTGAATTAATAGTAGAATGAAAGATATGAACAATAATCGAGATTGACACACTTCCATATCTCGTAATTGATCGGATCATATTGACGAAGGGATTATAGTTTCATGGTAAACTAACAGGTTTGGTTTTGTCATACCACGTGACATTTTCCGTTACATGTGTTGCCCTGATACATTACTAGATGTCAATCTGTGATGGCGAGTGTGAATTTTTGATAAATTAAAAGGGTGTTTTAATTTATCAGTTTTGATTAGATCAAATAATATTTCACGTCGTTAGACATTGTGGTTGGGAACCTGATGGGTCGCATACAAAAGAGAATTGGAAGATTGCAATTTGCCAATTAATTAATTTAACAATCGTTGGATAAATTAATTAATTGAATTAGTTATTTATAGCCCCGAATTAATTAATTGGATTAATTAATTCACGGACCGGATTTAATTAAATATTGGATCGGACCAGGTCAAACCCGTTTGAGCTTATATAAATACATGGCTAGGGTTTTCTATCCAAATAGTTTTCATAATTCTTGCTAGTACAAGAGGAGAAATCCTAACAGTTGCAGTCTATTCTCTGTGTGGAATTCATTGGAGGCTGGACAATTGGACAGCTGTGGGAGGCAGATTCAAGTTGCTAGAACTAAGATAATGCAAACGAGTTTGCAAACTCAAGAAAAGGTATAATTTTCATCACAATTCTTATCTAAATACAAAGATGAATTCTAGTAGGAATTAAAATTGTTTTTATTTTCGCTGTACATGTTTAAGTAAATTCCCAACAGTAAATTCATGGATCGATAAATTGATGGATAAAATAGCAATATGCCTGATTTGAAGAGGCTTTTATATAAACACTGGAAAATAATATGTGGAGTGGGAGATTCAATTAATTGAGATTTTGAAACTAAAATTTTACCACTACCATCGATAAATTTAGCCATGGCATTTATAATACAATCCAAATAGGCCTCGTCGCTAGTAACAAAAATTGTAAAAGCCTAGAAAGATACATGCTCAGTTGAGATGTGATATGATTGCATCACAATGTCTAAGGATGCAATCTAATAGATCATTGTATCAAGTAGTTGGATCATAGTCTCTTACCAAAAAAATGGCTGCATGTGTAGCATCACCAATTATGAGAAATCCACAATCCATGTGTTGTTTAAACAATGTCAGTTGGATCCTAGAGTCAATAGCTAGATATGGATAAGGGGGCAAGGAATATATAACGAGCTACAATAATGGTCAAAGAGCCTAACATAGCTAGGTTAAAAGATAATTAAGCGTGACATAACTAGGTTAAAAGATAATTGAGCATGCTATGACATTGTTAGTATCTCATATAGGCCTTTATGATCCTAACTCGGAGGAGGAGCAGGTATCCCTTACTCATTCCTACCTTCGTTAAGAATGGCAGGATGGAATAAAAATTACTAATCCGTCCACTCTCCTTTCCTCCCATTGCTAGGAGCCTCGCGCTCCTGGCTTTTAGGAAAAGTATCAGCATTCAAAATTGTAAAGTATACACAAAAAAAATAAAAAGAAAAAAAAATTGTAGTACAAGAGTAAGGAGAGAGCGCGAATACATATGACAGAGGCCTGGGATACCATTCTATTTGCACAAGTAATAAGACGTTCCTTCTATCGGGAAATTTTTCATGCCTTGCTCCACAGTTTCAGTTGTCGACTAGTTACTAATTGACTGCTGAAGAGGGATTGCAAGTTTGACAGCATGCCCCATTGGAAGCATGAAATCCTATCTAATTAAAGTATCTTAGGCATCTTAGGTAACGAGCTAGATTAGGATAGCAGATTCTGTTCTTTGACAGATTGCATTTTCTCTGATAGAAAGTTATGGCATATAACAAGCGTTTATGGGAATTCTATGTCAACAATTGACAATTCTAGTCATGAAGAACTATATTACCACAAGCACATGTAAGGAAGGGGCAACTCTTTTAGCTGATTAATGGTCCTCAAGATTCATTAATTATTTGCTCACATGGCAATTTACTTGGATTGAACAAACATTTTCGAGGAGTAACACTTGAGATGGTTCCATTGAACTATAAGAATACAACATTATGGAATGAATTAACAGAAGTTACAGTTAACTATCAGAGTGATGCAATGTAATTGACCATGCTTTTTACAGAATTGAAGGAGGAGCCGCCAACCTCTAGACAAAGATTAGTCTTTTCCTTCAAATGTAAAACCCGTTTTCTGATTTCTTCACCTTCTTTCTCCATCATAATTTTCTTAATGGCCTGCTCAATGTTTACCCTGTCCAGGCCATTCTCCAACTGCAACCCAGCTTTCCAGACATGGCTGACATAACGCGCATTCACCAGTTGATCAGTAAAACATGGCATACAGATCATTGGCACGCCTTCACAAATACTTTCTATTGTTGAATTCCATCCATTATGTGTCCAAAATGCTCCTACAGCTGGATGCGCAAGCACTTCTAGTTGAGGAGCCCATTTCACTATATGGCCTCTTCCTTCTAACTTTTCAAGGAAGCGTTTGGGCAATGCTTCTAACCATTCTGCACCGCGAACTAATCCAGGCCGAACAACCCATAGAAAAGGAAGATTGCTGTTGGCTAGGCTCCAAGCAACCTCGATAAATTCTTTTTCCTCTATTGCTGCAATACTTCCAAAGCTCACATAAATAACAGAATTTGGAGATTGTTCATTTAGCCAGGAAATAGAACTTGTGTCAACTGCTATTAAGTTACTTGAGGAGACAGTGAAATGTTTATGAAAGGGGCCAACTGGGAAGATTGGGATTGGAAAATCTTGGCGGAGTTTGGTGAGTGCAGCTTCTTCAAGTTCTTCAAATGAGTTCCAAATTAGTCCCAAAGAGTTCTTGGTTTCTTGAATCATTCTTTCTAGTAGTTCATAAAGAATCTCAGGATTAGATGTCTTAATCACAGGGAGATCTTTTACTCTAAGGGGAGGAAGCTCTACAACTGGCTCTTCTGACCGACCATCTAAACAAACACAAGTCATATGTTCAAATTCGCTTCAAGATAACAGAACAAACTATATTGGACACACTAAATTAACAAATTCAGAATAATAAAGATGATAAGGATGCAGCAGTGCAATTAACCGAACCTTGAATTGGAATATATCCCTTTTCGAGCAGAAGAGGAAAAGCAGCAAAAGCCAGGAAAGAAGAGACCCCTCCCGTTCTTAAGACAATCCTCGGGAGATTAAAACTCTTTGCAACCGCAGCTGTGAAATACAAGATGGCATCTGAGATTAAACACGCAATTGGATCCCCCGATTTATCAGCTAATAATTGAGCCAATGCTTCTTGAAATGGTGCAATGCAATTCTGATTAAGGAGTGAGAGGAGGGAGAGGACATCACTTGGGGAAGACTGACTTTCCGACAAGCCATCAGAGATAGGGTAAAAGTTGAAGTGGGGATAATTTGTAGGATTGGGAGAGTTGAATTTGGTATGAATAATTGTTATGGAAAATCCCTTTGAATGAAGAATGTTTGCAAGCTGAAGCATAGGGCTAATATGGCCTTGCAATGGTAGTGGAAACAGTATTAACTGGCGGCCTAGTCTTTCTTGCGGTTGAGATTCACTTTGGTTCTCCATGGAAAAGGAGCTTTTATATCTTAATTTGTAACCTTAAAGTTTATGCAAAATAAAATTGTCTACCTTATATTACCAAGTGAGTGAAAGACAACATTTATTAGCAGCATCTACCAAGTGAACTTCAGGATTTTTTACTTCAATTGTCCATTCAGATTTCAGTGTGTCAAGTACCACATTTAAAAAATAAAATAAAATAAAAAAACGTCTCTGGTACATTTTTTAATCTAAATCGTAACACGTGCACAGTCTCATTATCAAAATAAAAATAAAAATAGAATAAAGATTGGTTCCTTTCTTGATTTTCGTTCATTTCTCAAACCTGCCAACATGTTAAAACAAATGGGTTTTAAAATTCAATTTAAGATTCCCAGAGCTGAAGTTAAGCTCATTGATGTAATAAAACCATGTGATGATGCATCGTAATTAGTTGCAGACAATAAATTAAACAAACCTCTGGCTCTTATTAGTGGGTCATGGAAGAGGAAAGCCATTGTCCACTGTCCATCATAATTAATTACTAATTCAAACTCAATGGATATGGCCCCAGACGATCACACAATACAAAGAAGGCTAAAGAAAGTAAAGATGGGTGTCAATTTGCGATCCCTTTCTCAAAAACACGTGGACCAAATCCCTTAATCAAATTCAATACTACTTACTGACTTTCAACCATATTAAATACTCTACTACAGAGTAATACACGATGGAGTGAAAACTCTAACAATCTATTACTATGTGGCAGTTGAAATTTGGTTGAGTGTAAAATCACAAAAAAAACATGACTTTCGTGTTAACTTTGATCAAATATTCAAACTTGATTTAGTAGTCAAATTATAAAAATAAATAGACTAATTAATTCTACTCGACGAGTAAATGATCGTCGTATATTTGAAATTTTAAAATCATTTCCGAATGAATGAGAAATTACTATCCAAAGTTAAAAAGAGGAGGGAAAGACTAACCGAGATTTTGCCCAACTCCACCGGCTCACCTAGCGCTCGAGCGGTGAGCGAGCAATAAGATTGTTGCTCAAGAGACAGGTCTTTACATAAAATAACACCACTGATGCTCGAGCGATGCACCAACGGTAGGCTAGCGACAAAATGGGTTGCCATCCTTCAATAAGGCCAGTGAGTTTTAGGGCATATCTCTTCACTTATACCCTCTCCTCTCCTATAAATAAGATCCTTGGAACGTCCATTATAACATCTTAATCATACGCAATCATATAAAAATTCATATTTTCTTAGCCGGCATAGAAATCTAGTTTTCCATTTTACTTTGAAAGGAGTAAAAAAAATGCCATCTTTTGGTTCGTTGTTCTTTTGTTTTGAAGAGCTACAAATATAAGAAGATAGTTGTTGTATCTTGGGAGTTGTCGACATCTATAGGCACCATTGCGAGACAAAATCAACTAAGGACAAAGAGTTCAACTCTTGTCTTGACTTTGCATCTATTTTACTTCGTTTTACTTTGTCCTTTTTTCATTGGCGTTTCTTTGGTGCTTTATTACTCATTTCCTTACCGTGCTCTGTCCAATTTGGTAAATTCATATTTATTTAAAGAAATCATTCGTATCCAATTAGCGAAACAACATGTGCAGATGGTAACAGAGATAAGAGGCTAGAACTCTTTATGGGCATCAGTGTATAGGCAGCTTTTGTTCCCTGGCCTGTTGGGGCACATTTCGCGATTAACCTCTCTTACGATACTCCAGGGACAGGGCGGTGGGGAACCCTTAAGGTTGGGGTTCAACCTTTTTTTTTTAGAGATAAGAGGCTGGGATGGCCGGAGTCCCACCAAATCTTCCCTCTTTTAAAATCTACTTGATTACCTATGTAGCTTGCATTGTTCTTTCTTTGCAAGCTTGCTTGACTTCTTATTGAATTAGTGGTACGAAATGGTACCAAATTTTACGAATTGGTTTGAAATTATATGAAATATTATAAAATGGTTAGAAATGGTATGATATTTATGGAAATAGTATGTGATGTTCAAAATGGTACAAAAATGTAGGAAATGGTACGAGATGGTTCGATATGGTTTAAAATTTGCTTAGCTATTATTGCTTCTTGATTTGGCATTAGCAACCACTTGGTGGAATGATGGAAGACCGTATGTTCTTGCCCATTTCCTAAAGACTAATAAGGATTCTATAGTTTAGAGCATCCGAACTCTCTGGACTCTCTAATAGAACCAGACAACTCAGACTAAGAAAAAGAAGTACCCAAAAGTTACTTAACCGAATAGGATTGGTGCTGGCATCTAGACTCATCCTTACGTGTAAGTAAGCTCTGTATCAAAACCAATGGAATCTTAGAATTAGGGCTAGGCAAAAATCAACCCAAATCACTCAAACAAACCAACCCCCCAAACTAACTTATTGTGGAAATTACATAATTCCAAAGGTTTAAAGATGACAACTCAAAATTCAGGGATAAAGTTTCATTTATTCATAAATTAGGTATCATTATATACAAACCCTAACCTTAAATCATTTTAATTTTTTCTTCTCCCTCTTCTCTCTACCTCTCTTCATTCTCTCTCTCATTTTCTCTTCGGTCTCTCTCTTCTACGCTGGCAACCCATTCAAACTTCAACAATCGGCAACAACGAAGCTGCACCGATCGATGGCTACTACGAAGCATCAATGTTTACAGTCCATCAATGTAGCGTTGCGATGCTGCTGTCCTTTGGCACCGATAGCTAATGGAAGGGGTTTGGGGCTTTTTTCTTTCTCTTTTCTGATTTGAGAAGGTTGTGGCGACGACAATTTGGGGATTGTTGGTGTCACTCGTGCTTGTGTTCATAAGAATAGCACGACTCTGATTTTGGATTGGGTTGTGCAGTGTTTGGTGGTGGTGATCGTGCTGGCAGACGTGGTGGCTTCTAGTGACGGTGGAGGTGTTAGTGTTGGCATGGGTGGTGTGGGTAGTGTTGGTGAGGTTGTGGAATGGGTATTGTTGGTGTTGGGAATCTACTTATACATGCACAGTAGAAAATTAAAATTATTTCGATTCCCACCGAGGATCCCTTTGTGTTTAGATAGAAATCGTGATAAAGATTGTACCTTTGAAGAATTCTGCAAACATTTTGCTTTTCTTTTTCTTCTTGCAATATTGATTCGCCATCCACGGCTGTCCAATTATCCAGCCTCCAACGGTGATCCACACAGAGAATAAGATTGCAGCTACCAGGGTTTTCTCCTCTTGTTTATGAGAAAACTGTATGGATTAAAAACTCTAGTCATGTATTTATATAAACCCAAATGGGCCTGGTTCGGTCCGGTCCAATATTTAATTAATCCATTTAATTAAATTCGGTCCATGAATTAATTAATTCGGACCTATAAATAACCAACCCAATTAATTAATTTATCCAGCGATTGTTAAATTAATTAATTGACAAATTGCAATCTTCTAATTCTCTTTTGTGTGTGACCCATCAGGTTCCCGATCACGATGCCTAACAACGTGAAATATTATTTTGATCTAATCAAAATTGACAAATTAAAACACTCTTTTAATTTATCATCAATTCACACTCACTGTCCCAAATTGACATCTAGCAATGTGTCAGGACAATACATGTGACGGGGAATATCATGTGGTATGACAAAACGAAACTCGTTCGTTTACCGTGAAACTATAATCCCTTCGTCAATATGATCCGATCAATTACGAGATATAGAATTGTGTTAATCCCGAATATCAATCATATTTTTCACTCCACTATTAAATCAATATAAGTCGAAAACTCATTTTCGACTTATGAGTGACAAATCTTTTATTGGTCAATCACAACCTTCATACGATTTTTAACGTACCCGAACAATGTCGTATTAGTGGCCCTTTGCAGAGCAACATCCAACACCGTCAAAGTATGACTATCCTTATATAAGGTACCATGACAACCTCAAGTCAAAGGACCAATTCCACTACCGAACGTTAGAGATTAACCACTAACACTCAGATAGTTATCCATATGGAATCTCTCGACGGGTTTCCAATGTTTTGTTCTATGACAAAATATCCACGTATTCATTTAAGTGTCACCGCACTTTAACTTGTGAGATTAGCTACTTACTTCACAAGTAAGAAATGCCACACATGATGGTCTATCCATAATAACGATATCCGTATCTCGTTATTACTTACGACCACAGACGATTTAAGATTCAATCAGATGTAATCTGTATCTCATAATCACAACTCCCTGTGATTAACAAATTACGAAGATTCGAATCTACGGACTCTATTATTTAATTAATAGACAATTAATTAAATAATAGATCTGCCATTAAACTACATTAATTAAATATCAAAAGTATTTATGTCCAAAATTGATTGGAACAAGGGCATAATACTTACAGTTGGTGTGTTTGATAGTGGCAGTTGTGGTGTTTTTTAGTGATGGAGGTGGTGGTCGGTGGCTTTGGGTGTCTTTATTTTTGTTAGCATTTGATTTGATATGATGGTGGCAATTTTGTTGGTGGTGGTGGTGCTACTGTTGTGGTGTGACGACGACGGTAACGGTGGTGATGATGGTATTTGACAATTATTTATTTGACCAACCATTTAGTTATCCGTGGCAACAATTTAATTGTGACCTAACATTTTGAAAATCTGTGACCAGTTAATTTGATTTTGAAATAATTTGTGACCTCTAAATTTTTTATTTGTGACCTGAAATAAACTGTGAACTATAAAATTTTTGATTTGTGACCTCGAAATAATCTATGACTAATTAGTTTGATGATATGTGAACAATAAATAAATTGTGACCTATAATTGTGTATATGTAACCATTAATACTATAACTGTGACTTTATTATATTTAATTAATAAATATATGTACCTGAATTTTGAATTCTCAAATTATTTACCAGATAATCCACATATGTTATGAAATTACATAATTTCATGGATTTAAAGATGATAATTCAAAATTCAAGGATGAAGTTTTATCTATTCATAAATCAAGTATCAATATATACAAACCCTAACCTTAAATCATTTTAATTTTTTCTTCTCCCTCTTCTCTCTATATCTCTCCTTTCTCTCTCTCATTTTCTCTCTGGTATTTCTCTTCTACATCGACAACCCATTCAAACTCCGACAATCGACGATGACAGAGCTGCACCGGTCGATGGCTACTAAGAAGCGGGCAATGTTTGCAATCTGTCAATGCAGCATCGCAACGCTGCTTTCCTTTGGTGCCGACGACTTGTAGAGGGGGTTTAGGGTTTTTTCTTTCTCTTTCATATTTGAGGAGGTTGTAGGTGCAGCAATTAGGGAGTTGTTAGTAGATCTGGTGGTTGTGTTTACAAGAGTGGTGGGGCTCTACGCAGCACGACTCTGATTTTGGATCAGGTTGTGCAGTGTTTGGTGGTGGCGGTCATGGTAGTTTTTGGCGACGGTGGAGGTGTTAGTGTTGGCAGGGGTGATGTGGGTGGTGTTTGTGAGGTTGTGTGTTGGGTAGTACTTAACGGTGGTGATCGTGGTGGTTTATAGTGACGATGGAGGTATTAGTGTTGGTAGGATGATGTGGGTGGTGTTGGTGAGGTTGTGGGTCGAGTATTGTTGGCGTGTTTGGTGGTGGCAGTTGTGGTGGTTTCTAGCGACGAAGGTGGTTGTGGTTGTCTTTATTTTTGTTGGCATTTGATTTGATCTGGTGGTAGCAATTTTTTTGGTGTTGGTGCTGGTGGCAAGGACGGTAATGATGGTGATGGAGGTATGTAAGCACTATTTGGCGTATGTGACCAATCATTTAGTTATCCGTGACCAACAATTTAATTGTGACTTAAAATTTTGATAATTTATGATCAATTAATTTGATCTTGAAATAATCTGTAACCTTTAAATTTTTGATTTGTGACCAAAAAAATTTATAATCTGTGAATAATTAATTTGATGATATGTGACCAATAAATAAATTGTGATATATAATTGTATATTTGTGATCATTAATTCTATAACTGTGACTTTATTATATTTAATTAATAAATATTTTTGAGTAATTAAATATATACTTGAATTTTGAATTTTCAAACTATTTACATGACTTTTGAATTTGTGTAAATAATACACTTGTATTATGAATTTTTCCCTAACTTATGTGTGTTAGTTTTTAAATTTAATTGGGTTGGATATAGGTTGAAAAATCAAATTTGAAGTCAGATTGAGTTGAGTCTCGAGTTATGAATTAAAACCCGAACTAACGCAACCCAACCAAATGAATTGAAAAAATTAATGCCTAAAATGATTTTAAAAATAAAAATAAATAGACACAATAGTGGAGTCAGGAGAATAACTTAAAAATTACAAATGTCCCCCTTTTTTTATCCTGGGTTGATTGGCATGATTATTATGTACAAATACAAAGTTATTTGATGATAAACTAAAAATTAAGGATATAACGATGTGAATGAAACCCCAAAAAATTGGAAAAAATAAATAAATAATAATAATAATAAATGGAAAGAAAATGCTCCATAATTTCAAACTTATTTATACATTATTTTTGAGGAAGAATTCCTTATATCAATTAAAACAACGGAGGTTTTTGAATGATTTCAAACTTTTGAAAAATTATCCAAATACAACAAAAAATAACCGGATCCAACTTGAATTGGACCCAAACTTGATCAGTTTGAGTTGGCTTGGTAAGATTTTAGATCAAATCTATCATATTGGGTTGGGTTTGAGTTAGGTAAAAAATTGATTCAACTCAACCCACGTTCAACCCCACTTAATATCGATTCTTTATATTAAAAAAATATAAAAATAAAGTATGAAACAACTTATTAGATTGAAAATAAACCAATTTAATTGTGACTTAAAATTTTGATAATTTATGATCAATTAATTTGATCTTGAAATAATCTGTAACCTTTAAATTTTTGATCTGTGACCAAAAAAATTTATAATCTGTGAATAATTAATTTGATGATATGTGACCAATAAATAAATTGTGATATATAATTGTATATTTGTGATAAACTAAAAATTAAGGATATAACGATGTGAATGAAACCCCAAAAAATTGGAAAAAATAAATAAATAATAATAATAATAAATGGAAGGAAAATGCTCCATAATTTCAAACTTATTTATACATTATTTTTGAGGAAGAATTCCTTATATCAATTAAAACAACGGAGGTTTTTGAATGATTTCAAACTTTTGAAAAATTATCCAAATACAACAAAAAGTAACCGGATCCAACTTGAATTGGACCCAAACTTGATCAGTTTGAGTTGGCTTGGTAAGATTTTAGATCAAATCTATCATATTGGGTTGGGTTTGAGTTAGGTAAAAAATTGATTCAACTCGACCCACGTTCAACCCCACTTCATATCGATTCCTTATATTAAAAAAATATAAAAATAAAGTATGAAACAACTTATTAGATTGAAAATAAACAAAAAAAAAAAAGTATGAAATCACTTATCATTCTTGTAATCTAATAATACAAAAAATCAATCAAACAAGTAAATGCACAAAAATTCACTCCAGCAATCAAAATCAATTCATAAAGGTGGAAAAAATGATAAACTATTAAATACAGCATAAACGGTAAAATCTGGATCGAAAATTATTTTTTAAGAAAATTCATACAACTATATATATTAGAAAATAGTATCTACAACATGATTAACCCTCGAGAATCTTGAGCCTTGATGGTTGCCACTTTGAAAACAATGTGATGAAATATTGAACTAAAAATATATTTGTTTCTATTGGGTTGTAGTAAAGCTGTGAATTTGTAGAGTTTTTATAAAATTATTTAGATTTGAATTTCGACTATCCATTAGATTTTGTTGCTAAGAAAAGGAGAAGAAGCACATGAATAATGAAATTTTGACGTGAAATAATTTTAGGATCTAGTTCCGTTTGGTACCCATTTTTTTCAAAATACATTTTTCTCTCTCTTCTTTTCAACCACATTTTCTTCATTAAAATAATATTACACGTAAATCAAAAACTTTTCCTTATTTTTCAACCACACATTTTTCATCAATTTACTATTTCAAAATACATTTTTATATAAAAATTGCTTCCAAACACCCTCTTAGTATATCTTAGTGCAATGCACCAGCAAAAAGAGAAAATCGAATTTACTATTGATTCTTGAGACGATATTGAGAATCAAAATTCAAATTGATCATTTCTCGATTTATGGTACCAAAATTAGCCCATTTAGTAGAGGAACTGAGGGCAAACCGTGCCGTTCTAATTGGTTCCAATTCCTTAAAAAAAATGCCCACCCCTAAGTGGGAGGTAGGGAATCCCATGTATTAGGAGATTGTGAGCTACACAATGAGAAAGTACGTTGTATAGAGTCTAACATCTGTCCGAGAAGGTAAGAAGGGAAGTATTAGTTGTTTTCAACGAAAATTCAATGAACGACCATCTCTAAATATCCCTGAAGGGAGCTCTTGAAGTCAAATTGAACTCGGCCACTCTGAAAATTAGACCTTGTAGAACTTGAATAGCTCCGATAGCCCCAGTTATCGAAATTGCTCAAGCTAGGTCGAATTGTCATAACAATTGATGGAACTACTCTAACTAAGAACAGTCAATGGATTACATAGGTAAATTATAGAGAAACCCCTAATATTTGATTATTACAGAGGTACTTCATGTCTTTTGAAAAATTATAGAAACTACTAAGGTTGGGAAAACTCTTGAACCAAGTGGTTCTTCTTAAATTAAATATCTAAACGAGTACCTGAATCGAGAAGCAACGGATTCGGTTCTAGATCAAAAATCGAAGAACCAAATCACCTAATTTTTTAAATTTATTTATTCAAAAAAACCAAATTATTTTATTTTTTCCAAATAAATTTGTTAACTAGTAAATTTAGTTCAAACACTATATTTTCCTACTTCTAAGTTTCGGTTCAAATCCAACTTAATTTAATTAATCTAAATTTTACCCAAATATGTCATTTTACTATAGTGTCGTTTCTACCGTTTTGAAGAATTCAAATTGAAGCTGGACAGTGACTCTCTTAATTATTGTGATATTTCCCTTCCAATGATTTTAATAATCAAATTTACGAAAAACTCAGTAAAGAGGGTGCAAAAGACACATAAGATTGGACTACGTTATTTTATAAGTGCTAAGACATATCATTAGTTGAATTAATGTAATTTTGTAAATATTAAAAAATTGATTATAATACGGATTCCAGAAATCGATACGAACCGGATCGAATCAAATCTGAACGGTGCCATAATTCAATTTGAAACCAACGATTCCACTTACTAAATATCCAAAATTTTTGGGTCCAATAGAGTTCTCGTTAGAATTGAAGCGAACCGGACCACGCCACAGATTACATGTTTTCCGAAAACAAATAGTTGGTTGCGTTGTACAGATTTTATGTGGTCGTAAGATGGGCTGACCGCATCATTGTAATTGGACAACCAATAATATGGTGCGCCGTACCAATCATGTGTTGTGGGTTTAAACTTTAAACTTCATTGGGCCTGACCCAATTTAAATGCCTGGAAGAGAAAAGTGGAAAAGGAAAACGGAACAAATAGAGAGAGTAGAACTGTTTTTAGAGTAATGCTGGTCTGCCAGGTTGAAGGTTACCAGATCTTGTACAGGCTTTTCACAATGAGGTGGGTCCAGGTTGGATTCACATGCAATAAAAAATTGTAAAAAAATTGAACCCCCAACTCCTCCTCCCCCCGCTTTGTGTGAGCCCTGTAAGACCTCTGAAGGGGCTTGACTAGGTAGAACAACTCTTGTGTTTATGTCTTTCTTTTTTGTTTTACTTTTTATAATTAAACCATGATACGTAGTAAATGGTTTTATTGGCAATAAAATTAAAGTTTTCCCTTTCAATAGCAACATGAAAATAGATGTCTACACATGGGGATATGCCTTATATGTTGGTAAGAATTTACATTGAAATTTCTATTTCTATTTCCATAACACAATAACTTCTGAAATAAAAAAAAGCACGAATGCTATGATCTTATATTGTTAGGAGGGGAGCAGGCACGGGTATGTTCAATTATAAGCACTTAATGTGAAAGAAAAAAGAAGATAAGCCTATCTCACCGAGAATATTTAACGGCATTAATGTTACAATACTCGAAATAAATATTCATAACTCAAAGCACGAATATGATTTCAAATAATTGTTTCTTCCATATAAAAGTAAACTGATACAACTTTCAACGGTGTATGGTTCGTCCGAATATGACACCTTCAAAAGAAGGTCGATGATCTTTAAAAGTTATATAACATGACTTTCATGCTATTTTGGAAAACTGAGAGTTACAATTAAATGAAGCAAGTAACAATATTTTCACTTCTTGATCCAAAAGGAAATAGCACACATGACTTTGAGCAATTAAGTTTTATTAGCTGAAACCAACACGACAAAAGCCTAACTCATCAATTTGAAATCTTTAGCATTGTAAAATGTTAAAAGTATAATATGAAACAAAGGGAAAGCAAAAAGAGCTCAATGTTTGGCAAAAGGCGCCTTGGATCTTGAAAATTGTTGTCTTCGGTTCAATTCTATCTTAATCTTTTTATTCTTCAACTTTAATTCCAATACCATTATCTATGTCATCGAGTACGCAATATGGTTGGCTCTTTATCATTTCGCATGTTTTAATTGTTCTATTTTGTATAATTTAGAGCTAATCATTCAACCTTCAAAAATCGATTCTTCGTATAAAATTAGGATTATTTATTTTTGTTTGCTTAATAGGTTTATCAATATTTGTGGGACAATATGTAACTTGCAAAATTGCATGCAACACATGACATGAAAAATAGCAAAAAATAATAAAGTTTAAAATCGTCGACGGTCTACTTCAAACTAATATCAACAAAAGTACTTTAGATCGCTCAATTTCATAGGAGGAATATTAACTAACTTTGAGATTAAAATAGTATCGTTTGAGGTGAATAATTATCATTTTTCAGATTTCAGAGATTTAATAATAGCCTTAAACCATTTGTGAGACATAGCAAATGGTTTCACGGAATACTTACAGATGTGAAACATGGGGGGTGTGCTTCACATGTTTAAAATATTGTTCAAAATACCACCCATCCCCATGTTGTGTGTATTCTGTAGATGTTCTGTAAACCAATTTTCTGTGGGTGTGACTCTTGTTTCAAATATATCTAGGTACTGGAATACAAAATTTGATGACTTTCACATCTTTGATATTTTTGTCGGATTAAATTGATTTTAATCATTTCTTCTTGTACAAAACGGACTTTTGTGTCCATCTACTTTTGATTTGAAGCGGAAATTTTCTTCTATATGATACTTTAAAGAGTAAAAAACGAATAGTACCCACAACTTTTGAGTTAATAATTTTCATTTTTTGAATTCTTTGACAAATACATCAATTTCTTTGTGAGTGTTTATTTTCTCTTTTTGCACAAATTTCGAATTATTTAGACATTTTCGTCAAAGTTGACCATAAATTCTACTGAATACTGTTATTATCACCTAGTGGAACTTCAAATTTATGGTCCGATAAAATTGTGATACCTCTTAATGCATTGAATAATTCTATTTAACTAGATAGTGGATGATCTTCAGTTTAGATTTCAATTAAATGATATTGAGCGATTAAGTCACTTAAATGTAAAGATATAGATATCAATTAAGTTAAGCGTTCATTCAATTAATTGACATCTGAATAGTTTATAAGATGAATAACATTGCTCTAATGTATTAAACAGTGAATTAAGAAGTTCATACATGGGCTACCATACATTACGAATAGCATCATTCATTTCCAGTCTATTTATTTAGACTAGTCGCTATCACGTGCGTTGCACGAATTTTGTATTTATCGTATTTTTATTAGTGTATGAATTTTAATTTTTTTGGAAAGCTTTTGAAGTAATATCTAAAAATATTTTCATGATATAATAAAATAATTGTAAATTATTTTTATAATTGTATAGCAGTATGTTATCTAGAAAAAAATATGCTTGTATATTTCATACTTGAATAAGAAATATAAAAACTATTTTGCTTGTATTATTTGATAGTGTTGATATGATTGAATTGAATGTGAAGATTATATTTCTAAATTTTCTGTAATTCAATATTGTAAAATTGAAAAAAAAAACTCTTCGCACAGTGCGGAGAGAGTTGAACCAAGTGCGAAATAAAAATAAAAAATAAAAAAAGGTGCGGAGAGAAAAAACCTCTCCGCAAAATACGGAGAGCAAAAAAAACTCTCCGCACTGTGCGTAGAGAGTTGAATCATGTGCGGAGTAAAAAAAAAGTGTGGAGAGAGTTGAACCATGTGTGAAGAGTTAGAAAACTCTTCGCACAGTGCGGAGTAAAAAAAAACTTTCAGCACAGTGCGGAGAAATGACAAACCAGCTCTCCGCATGGTACAGAGAGATAAAACTCTCCACACAGTGCGGAGAGTTGTTTTCAAATTCTTTAATTACAAATCAAATTTCAAGATTGTAAATTTTTCGTACATACAACGAAATAGAGTCGAAAAACATGGCTCAAAATCAGTTATGTCTTCTTTAAATTTCAGTCACAGCTCAATTTCTGAGCATGCAAATCATATTTACAATATTGGAAATGAGATTTCTCGTGATTTATACAATGAAACAATACGTGAGTTGTGCAAAGAAGGGGATATTGATAATACCATGACTGCTTTCACAAATGGAGGCTCTAGGGTATCACCCAAATTCAATATTTTACACTTGCTTGATAACAGCTCTTGGACATTAGAAGCAGATACAATTTTCAATGAAATTATACTTTCACGTTGTAGGTCAGGAATTAAAGTGTTCAATGCATTGCTCAAAAGTTGTTTGAGAAAATGCCTCTTGGAACTTGCAGATAAAGTCCTGAAAGTTTTTGTTTTTCTCTTCACATTGTGTGGAGAGATAGTTTGCCATCTCTCCGCACTTTGCGGAATCTTTTTTTTTTTTGCTCATGTACGGAGATTTTTTTTTGTTTCATGAAATTTATATATACTAAAATTATTGTTATTTTTTATGTTGTTGGCATGATGTGTGTGTGGAAGAATATTTGTCAAACATCATAAAATTTTTTTTCACAAAATGCAAAAAAAAAAAATGCATAATAAATCTTCTTATTACGCTAATTAAATTACAATAATTTTTTTTTTTTACAAATAACATAAAAAAAATTATTTTTATCTTCAACAAAAAAACACATTTAAAAATTAGCAATTTTATAACCACTTTTTTTTTAAAAAAATTCTGGGAAATACAATTATAAAAAATGAAACAATATTAAGTTACAACATTTAATATTTAAAAAATTCAATATTAAATAAATTTTATACATTTATAACAAATTATAAATTTATATATGCAGTTTACCATATTTGCAAGCAGCTTACTGTATATCCAACTTACCGTATATGATACCTACCGTATTTGCAGCCTACTGTATTTGCAAACAACTTACCGTATATGCTGCCTACCGTATTTGCAAACAACTTGTCATATTTTTACCTTACAGTATTTGCAGCTTACTGTATATGCTGCCTACCGTATTTGCAACTTATCGTATATGCTGCCTACCGTATTTGAGCTTACTGTATTTTTATATACCGATTTTTGCACTTACAAATACCGAGAATGCAGAACACCGTACATTCACTTGCCAAACCGAATTTCAAAAAATTTTCCAAATTCTTATTTTTTCAACATAAGCATAAAATAAATATTAAATATATATGAAATACAAAATATAAATGCATATAAATATGGTACTCAATCTTCAATTTTCCAATATTGAATTACACAAATTTTAGAAATATAATTTTCACATTCAACTCAATCATATTAACACTACCAAAGAATACAAGCAAAATAATTTGTATAATCTCGTATATATGTTATTCAAGTATGAAATATAGAAGTATATTTTTTCTAGATGACACAATACTGTTATGCAATTGTAAAAATAATTTACAATTATTTTCTTACATCACAGAAATATTTGTAAATATTCTTTCAAAAGTTTTTCAAAAAATTAAAATTCATACACTAATAAAAATACGATAAATACAAAATTCGTACAACGTACGTGATAGTCACTGTGCGGAGAGATTTTTTTTAAACTTCGCACTGTACAGAGAGTTTGCCAACTCTCCGCACTGTGCGAAGTTTTTTTTTCTTTTTTTTTTTTGCTTTTTTACTCCGCACTTTGTGAGGATAGTTTCCACACCAAATCCCATCATTTTTTTTACTTCGCGCTGTACGGAGATTTTGCCAACTCTCCGCACATAGTTTGTCATCTCTCCGCACTATGTGGAGAGTTTTTTCTTCCTTTTTTACTCCGCACATAGTTTGTTATCTCTCCGCACTATGTGAAGAGTTTATTATTATTTTTTTTAAAACTCATGTACGAAGATTTTTTTTTTTGGTCATGAAAGTTTACATTTACTAAAATTATTAATGACATTATGCATAGTAAAATTGGATTCATTTACTATTACATGAATAGTAGACGCTCATTCTCCTTTTTATTAGAAGTTAGATATACTTTCATTTTACACCAATTTCAAAATATTTAGACATTCTTGTCAAACTAATTAGAAAAGTTGACGAGAATTAATTGTATATTTTTATAATTCCTTTTTTACATGTTTCAAATGGGCAAAGTGGACTAAGTTTATAGTCTTCTTAGACATTTTGATCTTCTCTCAACACCTAAATTGCCTAGATGACATTTTAATAAAAATAGTACTGTTTCGCGCGGGTAGTCGCTAATAATTAAAAAGGGATCAGACGATTGTGTAAGGGACAAACCTCTTGAGACAAAGTCCCAAAAAATGGTGTTTTATTGGCAATGACTTTACAATTGGAATTTAAACAGAAATGCCTCTAAGGGGCGCAAGTACACGAGTACTGAAAAGAAATGTTTTAAATCTAAACTAAGAAATTGAAATTACATATTCTCTGTTTGAGAGTGTTTGATTCGGGCCCTTTGTTCTATATCTTTTCTTTCTTTTATATTCCTTTGATGCTCTCTTTGTGATCAACCGCTTAGAAACCGCTTAATTGCTTTATAACTGCCCATTTTCTTCATAGTGGCCAACTTATCGTGGAATTGCTGTCTCTAACTGCTGCCATTACTCTTTGTCGTTCAATCGTAGGGATGTAATAGGAAATGACCCCAGTATCAAGATTTTCCGGTGTATGAACAATCTGCGCTGCCGTATGCAACGGCAAACCGTAAATACATTGGCAGAGTTAAGAGCGAGTAGGGGTGAAGAAAGAGAATGAAACACGGGGGAACCAAGTACATCTGTTTCGCGCAGATAGTCGCTAACAATTAAAAAGGAATCAGACGATTGTGTAAGGGACAAACCTCTTGAGATAAAGTCTCAAAATGGGGTGTTTTATTGGCAATGACTTTACAATTGAAATTTAAACAGAAATGCCTCCAAGGGGCGCAAGCACACGAGTACTGAAAAGATATGTTTTAAATCTAAACTAAGAAATTGAAATTACATATTCTCTGTTTGAGAGTATTTGATTCGACGTTTTTCTGCTCTATGTCTTTTCTTCCTTTTATATTCCTTTGATGCTCTCTTTTTGATCAACCATTTAGAAATCGCTTAATTGCTTTATAACTGCCCATTTTCTTCATGGTGGCCAATTTATCGTGGAACTACCGTCTCTAAGTACGACCATTACTCTTTGTCGTTCAACTGTCCTCAACTGAATATCCTTGAATTGTGGAACGTGATAAGATTACCCAATAACTGCTTCGATAATTGCACTTTTGGATAACCATAACATCTCATGTTTGTTAAGATCCTGGGCGATTCGAAGGTTTAGGCGAGAATAGGGTCATAACTCTGGGCGACTGCAAGGCACTTCGTTCGCTCAGATCCTGAGCGTCTTGCAAGTTTGGGCGATGGTGTTACCGCGTTCGTGGGCTTCCACTGCATTCATTAATAACCCTATTTGGGCCTTTATCTTGAATTGCCCAGTTGGGCTTCATTCTTTGGGCTATTTGAATTGGGCTGCACTTTTAGCATGTCAACAATTACCCTCCAATATGGCAGAATTAATACCAATTATTAATTTTTGTCATATTCACTTTGTGTTTCCCAGCAACATTTGAAATTCTCAAGAATTTCAATCATTATTTTCTTCCATAGCCTGAAAAGGTGCGACGTTGCAAACCCTTATAACCCAAAAATACACGTCATTTCATCGCACTACTAAATCACGCCTCATTGCTTCGCTCTTCTCTCTCGCAATATTACTGTTCATCTTCTTACTTCTCTGCTACGTTTCTCGAGCAAACTTCAACAAAGCTTTATTTCGTTCCTAATGGCTTCTTCACACTCTCAATCTGGTGACTCTTTCAGTTTCGAAGACTTCCAGAAACTCCTCACTCGACCATATATAACTCCTAACTTCGTTGCACCAGCCAATACCGAACTCAATGAGTTCTATCTAGGTCCTTCATTCAACAACGCCGAGGCCGTCGAACAAGTGGCGGTGGGCCAGTTGTTCCCTTGTACCCAAGGCCCTCCGTTTCTAAACTCTTTGCCGCTGAGGCCGCTTCGCGAAAGAGGTATTCGTACTTGGCCTAAATCTGATGTCGTTTTTCGTAGATGGTATGCTCGCCTTGCAGACCATGGTCCTATCAAGGCAATTTTTGATAGTGCTAGGATTTCTGATTTGTTAGAAATCTCTCTTCAACCCCCTATTTTTGATTCAGTGCTTTTCTCTATTGCCTTAAGTTTTTGGTCCTCTGAGTATAATACTTTTGTTTTCCCTTTTGGTCCCATGCCTATTACTTCAAAGGATGTTGGGGCCTTAGTAAATTTGTCACCTTTGGGGGATACCATTTTCCCTAGTATTTTGATTTCTGGTGTTGGCCTGCACCACCTCTGTTTCGCCCTTGTCATTCCAAAAAACTAGGCACTGGTGGAGCGATGAAGGTATACAACGACTTCCATGTATCCAATCTCTTCCTAATAACACATTGTAACTAGTGGGACCATCTATTACAAAGAAGACTGTGGTCCTAGTAGTTGTTCCTATAGTTATGTCCAATGGCATAACCCTTTTGGCTGAAGTTGCTCCTCCATTGAAATTCGTCAGGATGACTTCCGTTGGGATCATATCTCCTTCTGTCTTTGCGAATTTCCTTATCATCCTAGATGGAATGGTGTTTATAGCAACTTCGTTATCGACAAGCACTTTTGTCACAGGTATGCCGTTAACTAGAGCTTTAATGTACAATGGCCTCAAGTGTTTGGTCAATTTTATGGATGGTTGCTTGAAAATAACTTTCTCGACAGCACCTATTTCCACTTCCTGCTTGCCCCCTGTCGAGTCACTCTTTTGTGATAAGTCAACGTACAGCATATCGCACTGAGCCTCTGTCTCCTAAATTTCTTTTTTACTGTTTTCTAATGCTTCTTCTTCAGTTACCCAACCTGTGGGAAGAGACATTTTTCTTGGAGGTGATCCATACTTTTCAAAGCGAGGCACTCTCTTCTTCCTTTTGGACGTTCCGTACAGCACATAAAAATCGAAAGAACGCCCAGATGGTTCTCTCAATAAGTCTACTTCACGAACTCCCTCTCGATGTAGTTGCTTCAACAGAGTGTTGTATGATACTCCTCTTCTTCTTCTTTCCGCTTCCAGATCGATTTCCTCCTCGATATCTGTCATACCATCATCTTCTTCACCATTGTAGATCTCTCTAAAAGTTTGGCCTTCTTCATATTCCAACATGCATGTTTCCTCTTCGTTATCCTCATTTTCTTCTTCTCCTTTCTCTTTATTCTTGAACTCATTGGCTAGTAAATAGTTATTAGCCACAACAGGAGGTAACGTACCAAATTGGATAGTAAGGGGATGATCTGGATCTTCTCCATCCCCTCTGTCTCGCTCAAACTTCGACCTCCCAAAAGAAGTTTCTGGCAATTCTTCCATAGGTTCGTCTGTTCCAGTCTCTTCACTATTTTTGAGAACATTTTGATTGGCTATCTCGAGTAGTCTAGGTGCCTTTGGATGTAGCGTTTCCTGTTGTTGCCTCATCATTCGTCCATAGTTCCGTTGAAAACGCTTTTGTTGGGTTCTAGTCATCTCGTTGAAAGGTATCGCACTTCCAGCCTTATACTGGAACGAATGTCATACATTTGATTGGCGAGGTTGCGGTCTGAATGTTTTTCTGTTATTTTCTGGCCTGAACTGCCTCTCAAAAGGCGGTCCCTTATAGAACGATGTACCCTGCCCTCTACCAGGCTGAGCGTTTGGGAAAAAACTAGGGTGATGGTAATGCTGCCATATCCCTGGTTTCTCTGCATTTGCACTCACTTCTTTTTTGCACCTTGCACATAGGACGTCTTCGTCCTTTTTGGACTCCTTCCCTTTGATACATTCAAAGACACTGGGATGTGGTCCAGCTTCTTCTTCTCCATCATCTATAATCAACTTGAATTTTGGCAACTTGTTTCTGAAACCAGACGTCACCATGTTCACTCCAAGTGGCTCTGGAAAAGGATTTTCATCCACTGCCATCTTCCTCTTATCTTCGAACGTAATTCGTCCTTTTTCAATGGCATCTTGTAACACATGGCGAAAAACCAAACAATTGTTAGTCAAATGTGACCATGCATTATGTCACTTACAATATTTTTTACCCTTAATTTGTTCAGGGCTTGGCAATTTATGCTTATCACTCAACTTTATCGGCTTATACTTAAATAATTTATCAAATATAAGGTCAGCTTTGGTTACATCGAACGAGAACGTTCTTGCCTTTATGTTTTCATCTTTTATAGGCTCATCTTTGCCTGACAGTCTAGGGTTAGCCATTATAGGACAAGTATATGTGTCTCCTTTAACTAATTCGGCCAAACACATTTCGATTTGATCGTAATACTCGTCGTTAATGGTATGAACATCAAAATTGGGTCTCTATAATAAGTTCCTTTGCTGGAATTTTTCATTTGTTCTTCCTCTCTTATTAATCGTTCATACCTAATCACGTTCGCACTCAATTGGAAAAGATCAGAAAATTCCTTGTCTTGGAACTTCTTCTTCAAATCAAAGTTTAGACAACTTTGAGCGATTTTGACAAACTCCTTTTCGGACAAGAGTACAAAAAATTTACTTCTTGCTGTTTTAAACCTTTGAAGGAAATCTTCTGCCCATTCGTTTGGCATTTGACGTAGATTCGCCAAACGGCTAAAGTAATTTCAGACTCAGTCTTATAAAATTGAGAGTGAAACAATTGCTCCAATTGTTACCATATTTGAACGGAGTTTGCTGGCAAATTGATGAACAAGGAGAAGGCTACTCCTGTTAATGAACTAGGGAATAGCCTCATTTTATGGTAATCAGTTACGTCACCACTTTGCATTGTGAATCGCCCTATGTGTTCTAGAGTAGACACCTCTCCTAAACCGGTAAACAGTGAGAATTCTGGCACTTTATACCCTCTAGGCCACGGATATGCTTGGTCTACCCAATCAGGATATGGCTTTGTGTAAGTCGGCCTAATGACAGGACGTACTCCAAAAGACATCTGGTCCTGTACGATTTTCATAATCTGATTCCTCAACATGACGTTGGGGTCATATGGAATCCCTACAAGTTGGTTGACAGGTTGATTTGCTTGAGGCCTGATGTTTGGTCCTTGATTGGGAACAACAAAGTTACCATGATTTGGGTCATTGTTACCATTAGCCTGAACATTTATTCCCTTATTAACACGTGGGATATTCTGCCCATTATTTAGGACATTATCTCTTACATTTGGATTACCCCCCAAGTTAGACGTACCAATGCCACTATTCTGATTTGGTATTGCACCACCCCCTGGTTTGAAGTAGAGGGATCAAAAGGTGGTTCTACCCCTTGATTTAAACTTAGGACCGGGGGATTATGTCCCACAATTGTCCTAGTTTGAAAGTGGTTTGTAAGATGCACAACTGGCTGACAAATTTTGCCTACCAACTTATTCATTATTTCGTTCAAAGTATTCAGTTGTTTGGCCATATTGTCATAATGTGCATTCCCATTCTAGGTAAATCTTTCCATATTATGAATATTTCGTAGATTCACCTGTTCAACGACATCTTGTGTGAGTTCTTCGAGTAATGCACGCATGGTTCGAGGACTCAATTCTGTCATTGGTTCGTAGCGACTGTGATTGCTCTGATCCTGTCCATCTGTTCGTGGAGAGTATGCTGCTCCTCATATCACTCGATCACAGACTGGACTCCTCTCTGACTTGCTGTTTCCTTATCGGATTTTTGAGGCATATTGTTTCACTTTTTGTATCTTCAACACCAAACACCAAGGTCTCACTGGGCGTGTCAAATTGTTTCGCGCAAGTAGTCGCTAACAATTAAAAAGGGATCAGGCGATTGTGCAAGGGACAAATCTCTTGAGATAAAGTCCCAAAAAGGAGTGTTTTATTGGCAATGACTTTACAATTGGAATTTAAACAGAAATGCCTCTAAGGGGCGCAAGCACACGAGTACTGAAAATAAATGTTTTAAATCTAAACTAAGAAATTGAAATTACATATTTTCTATTTGAGAGTGTTTGATTCGAGCCCTTTGCTCTACGTCTTTTCTTCCTTTTATATTCTTTTGATGCTCTCTTTGTGATCAATCGTTTAATTGCTTTATAACTGCCCATTTTCTTCATGGTGACCAACTTATTGTGGAACTGCCGTCTCTAACTGCTGTCATTACTCTTTGTCGTTCAACCGTCCTCAACCGAATATCCTTGAATTGTGGAACGTAATAAGATTACCCAATAACTGTTTCGATAATTGCACTTTTGGATAACCATAACATCTCATGTTTGCTAAGATCCTGGGCGATTCGAAAGTTTGGACGAGAACAGGGTCATAACTATGGGCGACTGCAAGACACTTCATTCGCTCAGATCCTAGGCGTCTTGCAAGTTTGGGCGATGGTGTTACCGCATTCATGGGCTTCCACTACATTCATTAATAACCATTTTTGGGTCTTTATCCTCAATTGCCCAGATGGGCTTCATTCTTTGAGCTATTTGAATTGGACTGCACTTTTAGCATGTCAACAAGTAATAAATCATTTTACATGATTAAGCCTTTAGCTAAAAATTATTTTTTTATTAAATTTTGATAAAAGTTAATGAAATATATGATTGAAAAGTTGATAAAGGTTGTGAGTTCCATTAAATGTGGTTAAAATGAGTTTGGAGAAAATGATAGGAAAAAAGAGGTTAACTTCTGTTTTGTTCTTATTTTTTGAAAACATTTTTTCAAATTTATTTTAAATCACACACTTTCTTAATAAAATAATTTTCACGTAAATTCATAATTTTTAATCATACATTATTAAAAAAATTATTTTCATAAAATTTATTTTCAAAAAGTCTCTAACAAACATGTACTTAATGGGAAAATTACAAGAGTTTGACCATAATAAAATTCCAAGACTAATATAACGTGACGAATTAAGTTGACTTGCCAGAAAAGGTTTGACGCTCCCCTTGATCGACACTCACATGATCATGGCACCAGCATGAATTAAAAAAAAAAAAATCAAAAAAGTGCTCACCCATTATCAGTGTACTGTTAGGAAATGTGTCAAACCTTCTCTACCAGCATAGCATCATTTTAATGTGAAAATAGTAGTATTTATTACGATTATGCTATATGTATAATCGAGATTAACAATCACACACATGTGAGGAGGGCCCACAATAAAATAAAACCTATGAAAAAATTGTCAACTCCGATTTACAATTAACAATATTAAAAAAACAAAGGTACGTGAGTTGACCTAGAAAGACTACACTGATAATAAGACAACAAAAACCCCCCACCATCATAAACCAAATCACAGAAACCGAAAATGTTTGCCACTCTTTTCACTTTGAAATCTGAAAAAGAACCGGGAAAACCCGAGTTCCAATTCAAAAAGACAATAACGACAACAAAACATTGATACTACGTCGTACGCCATTGCACACGTCCCTGTCTTAAACTCCTTTTCGTCCAAAGTAACACTCCACTAGACTCGTCTTGAAAGGACCTCTATATTTTTATGTTTCTTTCCGTCCTAAAGCCAAAGATTATCTGCTTGTTTGGTAAGAATTTTAATAATTGATTTTTTGACCGTTAAAAATAAAATGGATCTTACCTATAAGAGAAGAATTCAAAAATATCAGTTAAAATAATAAAAAAGTTAATTTTAATTGACTTATAAGTTGTACCGAACAAGCTCTTTCCTTTGAAATATAGCCTCCATTTTATGGCCATTATTGAGAAGAAATAATGTTCTAAATAATATATTTTTTAAAATATATAGTTTAAAAATAAGAAAAAAATAAATTTACGTGCAAAATATATTATTAAAATAAATATGAAAATTAAAAATTTTCATTTTAAAGAAAGACGAACATAAATTTAACTTGTTCCTTGGATAAATTTGTCAGAAGACCAATACATGTTTAAAAAATTGTAAGTTTAAAAATCTGTACTTGACATTTTCTTTGAGATTCTATCCGCTAAGGTATGTGCCAAAGAAAAAGATTTTAGAATTACGACTCCTTTTCACTTTCACGAGACAAGCTTCTATAAACTCAACGAAAAACAGTTTCCATCTTATGTACCAAACAGATCCGAATCGTTATTCCAACACCGGCTTTCATCCTCGATAATTCGTTCATTAATTCATTAATTCAGACAGATTACAAATGTAAATTGATAACGAAACTAAGAGTGTTTGATTGACATAGAATATATCACCTAGAAAAGAAAATATTTTCCATCTTTTGTGGAAAATAAAAACCACCTCTACCCAAAGAAAATGTTTTCCTTAAAAACGAGAAAAATTAGACATATTTTCAAAAGTTGAAAAAAATTTTCCATGGAAAAAAATAGCAATCAAACACTTCAAGTAAGAATTTGGGTGGAAAACTAATGTTTTCCATGAAAAATAAATATAATCAAATACACCTAAAAGTTTTTTATTGGACATAACGTTTTCTAGCAATTACATAACTAACGGAGGGTTGGGGATTTTCCCTTCAATTCCAATTCAAAAATTTAAGCCAAGCATCCACTACTTGTTCAACAATTTACTACATTAGAAAGCCACCCTCCTCCACTCCTCACTCTAACTATATTGCCTTTCACTGTATTTTTCTATATCATCATCATCAGGTCACATTTCATTATACTACCTCAACTTCACTAGCCTTTTTCTTACCACCAAATCAACAGAAAATGCCTACAAACTCAAAAGCTCCAATCCGGAGGAGGATATGCACTTGAAGTCAAGGAACTTAAGCCAAGTTGACGTCGTAAAAGTAACTCGTTCCTTCGAGCCATGAAGGTGTCTGCGCAATGCGGCAATTAAACAATCTAAGCACCAAACAACACCAAAAAAGTAGAAAGATAGTGCATAAGTAAGTGCGATGCATACCATAATCCGGGATGAAGCCCAAGTTGTACCCGGCCAGAGACTGCGAATTTACGTCAACAAAGTTCGTGTTGAGGGCATGAACAACTCTATCTGGAAGCAAAGCAGTTGAACCAACTATGCACAGAATGTCAAATACAAAACATTATTTGTCTGCATCAAATCAAATGTACTTTTGGAATATTATGAATAATAAACAAAATTCGTTCTGCGCTGAATCTGGTGGTGAAAATCTATAAAGCAACAAAGATTTGTTCCTTTTTGACTTCTATACAAGGATTTGGCGGACAAGAATGTTGATAAAAAGACTAAAAAATTATGCGGAAATCCCATTATTAGACGTCTACAACGTTGCACCAAAATTTAAGTGAAATTTTACAACATTTAACACCAAATCTTGCTACAAACTCAAAATATCTCCAACTTCCAACCCTTCACCAAATGAACAAATGAATAGTGTTTAATCATTTTCTTTATTTTTTCGATTCATATCAATTTATTTATTTGAAAATTTTATTTATATATTTATTTTACAACTATATAAATTAGTAAATAAATAATTACGTTAAATTAACGAAAATATCAAATTATTATTGATTACTAAATTATTCACTTGTTTTATGTATCACGTTAAATTGACGGAAATAATTACTAAATTAAAAAAATCCTTAATTATTATTGATTACATTATCAAAAATAATAAATTTTAATAATATAATCAACAACAACAGCAGCAACAATAATATTTTATTTTATTAAAAATATATATAATTAAAATGACACAAATACCCCCAAACCAATATGTTTAAAAAATGAAGGAAATTGACTTTGCACCGTTTGATATAAAATGGTCCAAAATGATGTTTTGAGATCGCCATTAGAGATGCCAGATAGTGACGGTGTGACCTCACATGAAACCATTAACCCCACTGTTACCTCGGATTAGAATTTGACATTTTCCATTTTTGGACCACAATTTATCCAAAGTTAATGAAGCTAATTTCTGCATAATATTCAGATAAAAGAGAGAGCCAAAAATGACAAAAAATTAAAACAGGCCCCAAGATATGATAAATTCAATATTCAAATAGTTCCAAAACTTTTTCAGCAATTCAGGGGAAATTAAGATACTGGTTAGCTGTAAAGTACCTAGCTTCTTGCGTGAATCTGAAGGGAACGCGTTCTTGTCATTATTACTCCCATACCTTCGAGGCAAAAAGACCCCGGTACCAGCACAACCCTTTTTCACACCGCCACCGCCCGACACAGCCCTATCGCCGCCAACATACCTACCAAAAGATACCCCCGGTGTACCCGAACCGCTAAACGTTTGGGTAGGACGGGTCTGGTATGCTGCTTGACCCATTCCTCCTACTAGTCTCCCACCCCTGTTTTGATCCACTTGGTGCTGGCTGTACCACATTCCACAACCGATATCCGGATGGTTCAACAAACGCTCCATCCTCAGTTGCTGGAACTGTTAAATACGAAAGAAAGTAAAAATAGGGCACAAAAGTCGAGCAAGAAAATGCAATAAGATTAAGGATGAAGAAATTGATTACACGGGTGTTGTAGAAAACAGGGGACTTTGGATTTTGTGCAGGATATTGAAGTTGACCGAGGCTTCTAGGTGGGCCCGGAAGGCCTCCGCCGCTTAGCTTGTGTTTTGGCAGTTGAACGGCGGGCTGATAAATAAGGTCCCATGGCTTGTTCTTAATCCCAAACGGCGTCGTTGGAGAGGACGGCACCTGAAATGGGCCATTAGGGCTGCAGTTGCTACGACCCGACCAGCTCTCCACATGGGTCAGCGTCGACTGTGGGGAACCAGACATCAACCACACCTTCTACAAAAGCGAACA
>NW_019248532.1:42343-63750 GCF_002742605.1 Olea europaea var. sylvestris | reverse complement strand
GCAAGAATGTTTAGGAAAAAGTTAGGGACATAATAACTATAATAAGTAAAAATTGAGGACCTTTTTACAATCAAAATATGATGTACCTAATAAAAAAAACATGGCGGAAATATATTTACCCTTTTCTAAATTCCACGAAAAAAAAGATTATTTTACTTTTACAGTTTTCAAATTTCAAAGGTCACACATTGTCGTCCTTAAATGCGTTTGAGTCCCATTGTTTGAAAGAATAGGTTTTGTAATAATGGTTTTTAGGAGAATGTATGATTAAAAAAGGGGGGAAAATGGATTTATGCGTAAAATTATTTTATTAGATAATATGTTTTTAAAAATGAGTTTTTGTAGAATGGGCCTCGAATAGGAAACAATTTATTATTATTATTATTATTTTTTTTATCAAACCTCCATTTAAGTCCCGTTTGGTACACATTAATGTAAAAATGAGAATGAAAAATATAACCGTTATAAGTCTCACACAAGATATATAAAGTCAAATATGATGGTTTGATGTGATGGATAACGATTATATTTTTTATGTTAATGGGAAAATAGGAAACAAACGGGAACTTAATATTCACATTCTTCAATATTTAAAATTATTATCCACTTCTCCATCATTCATTTCTGTTTGTTTTTTAATTTAAATCAATCCACCCCCTTATGTTTTTATGATTGGAAAAATTGCAAAGGAAGTTCTTGTGATATTTACAATAATTGGAATAGTTCATTTAACATTTACATTTTCAATCTTTTTATTTTATTTTATTGTATTAGTAGTCCCAGTATGTATAGAAATATACATACACGTGCCATTTAACAATATATTGAAGGACATTTGCACAATAAAAGTCAAATATTGAAGATTTAACGATCTAAACTGAAATGTTACTATGAACTTAGTCCATAAGTCATGGATTGGAGACTTCAAGTTTAAACTTTTCATCTCAAGTTTGTGCCAATCTTTTAAACAATAAGACTTCAAACTACTGATTGAGTAAATAAATGTTATTCCCCTCCAACTCGTCTCAAATTAACAGTATCTTATCACATCAAAAGTTATCAAGAATGAAAAATCCTAGACTAAGACGAGGAACTCTCACTCACTAGGGACATTTTCAAATTATAAAAAAATAAGGCTTAAATTCTATAGTTATTATTGATTTGACTATTGAGTCCGAGTTTAAGTTACATAAGAACCTGTTCATGGCTCAACGCACAGGTTCTTATGCTAAACATTGGCTTTGAAAATCATTGACACCTTATTATAATTGCAAGAACTTAAAAATTTACCAAAACCTTCAACACGGAGCACCACTACCCTGTCATCAAAGATACTCTAATACTCGAGTTAAAGGATTTTATTATGGATAAGTTAAACTTTTAGCAAAACCTTAACATATTTATGAACTCTCATTTATTTTCAATTGAAAACCTTTTAGAGTGGCAACATTAGGCAAAAAGATTTCATATTTTTATGATTACATGATACTCCATCCTAAGAGGGGAGATTGCTCCGCGCTGCGCTCACTAAACCTCCGGGTGGATCTAATACTATCTATCATTACCCATCTGAAACCTATTCAAAGGCCATTCTAGTTCGATTCCAGACTTTTAAGATCATCCATGGCAAGAAGGCCATCCTATTTAATTTCACATCTTTGGCGTCTTGTACTAGATTAGAGATTTATGTTCGTAAAAGTTAAAAATATATTCCTTAACGAGAATAGTCTTTGTTTAGTTTTAGCTCAACTAATGTTATACCGTTGTTGGCTGCTTTGTAATTATCTTGATATTCATATTTTAAAGAAATCCTTGTTTGGTATAATTTAAAATCTTGATAAAAATTTAAGTTAAAGTTAACAATTAATTATAACTACACATTTTGTGAGACTTATAAATTTTCAACCACATATTTTTTCGACTTTTATCAAAATACTAGTCGATGCCACGTGCATTGCACAATTATTGTATTTAATGTGTCTTTATTAGCGTGATATAGAGATTTTAGTTTTCTTGACATAATCCTAACATGCTTTTGAAGTTTGAATTAAATTTTTTGGCATGAATCTTCTTTGGCAGTTAGTAAGAATTAGATTTAAAATTGTGGGAATATAAATAAAAGATAATTTATAATTTTGTGCGGAATCCCCGCACAGTTTATGCGGGGTTCCCGTACCAAAATGTACCTAAGATTGTAGAGGTGGTTGGTAGTGCACATACAGCTCAGATATGTTTTCAAGAACTGTTCAGAGGGCATAATAGAATTTTACATTATCTGCATGTTTGTGATTCCTATGTACAATTTGTATCAATCTTCTTGTCGTAGTTTTGCATCCCTATCTCCGTGCAACGCTCTCTATAGGTGTGGTTGGAGTAGTGGTCAGCACAGAAAATTTGTTAGCTCTTTACTGTTCAATATAAAAAATAGAAAACTTTGATTCATTTGCATCTTGAACAACAGATATTCGACTCAATTTTGAAGATAATTGTGTCGACTATCATTCCACGTTCTTCCACGATAAATTGACTTCAGCTCTCGCCTAGGAGCTGCTGGAATATTTATGTCTCTGTTCGTTGAAAAGTGGCGTTCCAGCTCTCTGTACATGTTGGTATGAAATATAGTAGGCACCAAATGTACAAAATTTTAGATGTTTTTTATATTTTGATTTGATTTACCAAACCAGCTGTTGAAGGAGTGTTAAGAAGTTGACATTATTAGTGTTGTTCCCATTTCTTGAATTGGGAATTGCTCGTCAGTAAATTCTCTTTCTAAATATGGTGCAATAAGAAATAATTTTTGAAGCTGCTTCTTTATTAAGTTGCATAAACATAAATCATAAGTTACTATGCATTCAAACTATTGTAAATTCTCAAATTTTCTATTTCTTAAAAATAAATTGAAGGCCTATATAAATCTTATTATTTTTTCGACACAAGTAATAAATAATTAAAATATTTTTAAAGAACGTAATAATGAGTAACATATATATTTTATTTGAACCTAATTATAATTAAATACTTGTTTCGATCCCAATTTAAAACAAATTCGCTGATTCGATAAATGCCCATGCACGTAGAAGTGGACAAATCATGTAAAGATTTTTGAAATATTACAAATTGGAACAAAATTAGGCATCACCAAAGTTAAAATTTAAAGAAACATCAGTCATTCTTTTCCTTGTCAATGCTTTATTTTGTCATCACTTAGGACGCATTCATTTTTTAAAAAAAATGAAGAATAAAAAAAAAAAAAGTTTCTCCAAACCCTCTGAAGATTTGGAGTAAACTCTCCAGAGAGTTTGGAGAAACTCTTCGCACTGTGTGGAGAGAATTCGAAGAGATCACTTGATCTCTTCACACAGTCCGGAATTATCGTAACTCTGTACACTTTGTGCGGAGTGTGCGGAGTAACTCCGAACTTTGTGGGAGTATATGTCAAATGCAAACTAAGAAAACAAAAAAACCAAATAGTTTGAATTTAAGAAAATCAAAGAGAATAAAAAAGAAAGAGAAATGGGGAAAAAATTGTAGTTTAGTGCGTGCGGAGCATCCGAAGAGTTTGAAGATACCTCAACATTGGTAAAAAACTATACTAATATAAAAAAATAAAAAACCAAATAGATAAAAAGAAGGGAAAAAAAAAAAGAGCAAAGAGTTTGGAGAGTTTCTCCAGAAAGTTTGGAGACTCTTTGTAGAGTTTCTCTCCAAACTCTCCGCACAGTGCAGAGAGATTTTTTTTTTTTAACTATTTTATTTGTTTCTTATGTAGGAATGTTTACATATGTATTATATATTAAAGGTAAACTAAAAAAAAAATCAAATAGTTTAAATTTAAGAAAATCAAAGAGAATAAAAAGAAAGATAAACTTGGAAAACAAATCTAACTCCAGAGAGTTTGGAGATAGTGAAAAAATATGGTAATATGAAAAAATAAAAAACCAAATAAAAAAAATGAAGAATAAACAAAAAAAAATTCTCCAAACTCTCCGGCTCTCCGCACTAATCTCTCCGCACAGTGCGCAACTGGAGAGTTTGGAGAAACTCTCCGCACTAATCTCTCCGCACAATGCGGAGTTGCGCTGCACTTTGTGCGGAGTTTTCTGTAACTCCGCACACTTTGTGTGAAGTGGGCGGAGTAACTTCGCACTTTGTGGGAGCAACTCCGCACTTTGCTCCAACAAAGTGCGGAGTTACTCCGCACAGTGTGTAGCAATATTTTTTTTTTAAGTATCAACAATAAAATTAGCAAAATTAAATTTTCGGTATTCCAACAAAAATGAATTCACCAAATTAACATCACAGATCACACTAAAGCAATACTTTCTCGATATTCAAACAAAAATGAATTTATCAAATTAACATCAATTTACCCAACTAAAATCAGGCAATACTTTCTAAGAAAATAATTAATTATACAACCTAAACAAGAAGGTGGAAAGGAAAATATGCATTTTTTATACAACTTGGAACAAAATCTAAATCAATTCCATAAAAAAAATACGAAGAAAATACTACTAACCATTACAACCAACAAATTTTTTTTTCAAGAAGAAAGGGGAGTAAAAAGAGATACTTAAACTCATACACCTTTTCAACGGTGTAAATCAATCAATAAAAATTATTGTACTTCGAAATAAGGAGTATGATTGCCTAGTGTGGTCGCCGAAAATAAGGAGCAAAAATCGGGATAGAGAAGAGAAAGAAAGAAGAAAAAAGAGAACTTCAACAGTGAAAAGTAGGAAAAATATATAGACAAAAATGACGTCATTTTCTTCTCTCTTGTACAGTAAATTGGGATTTATTTATTGTTTCACCAACAGTGACAACTCGTTGAGCTTTTTAATAAAAGTTAGATATTAAAATTTTAATTCAAATATGGGCGTAAGTGAAAAACCTGAATGCTACCCATACTTGGAAAACATCCCAAACTTTAAATCAACATTTATTAGTCCATTAATTTTATGTTGTGAACCTTGTCAGTACCTCCGCCTGCCTTCATATTCCAACTAACGAAAATGATGAGTTATCCAGCGGAATTGCTTTTGTGGCTGATAATTTCTTCAAACTCAACATTGAAAAACATGGTCAGTACAACATTCGTACAACAATTCTGTCATACAGACCCCTCATAATAGGGGAAAGGATTTTATTTTTTTTTGGCTTTTTTTAGTTGTACACCGACCCCTTACAAGACGGGTATCCACGGCGAATAAAAAAATCGTGGGTCCCCCCTCTTGTGAGGAGGTCGACACCCCGGTACGCATGTAGAAGAACCATATTTTCTTTTTTTAATTAAATTTACATGGATATGACATGAGTCCCACTTTACTATGAGCACAAGTCAACAAGGGTGACAATTTTGTTTTGGCAAAAAGTTTAATTCTTCGTACAAAATGTCCTTAAACTCTAACAACGTGGACCCTATTACTACAAATGTTTGTCTCTACCGTCCCAACTAACGAAATAAATGAATTGGTTGGTGAAATTACTTGCATATCTACCTTGATGAGAAAATAAAAAGTGTGTATATATATATATATATATATATATTATTATTTTTTTTTATCCAACTCAGTGGAATTACTTATGAGGGGTATAAAAAGGGTTTCGTAAGCCGTAGAAGTTGATGGACGTTACCGTGGGTAAAATTGGGTGCAGGTTCACCCTTTTTTTTCTTGGGCCATGCTACATTCACCTAATGATTTACACAATCTTTTACACACACAATACGTGGCGACCCCCTATTGGAGGGGCGGCTGGTGTATAAATTTTTGTGTACAAATAGTTTAATCCTTTTTTCTTTGTTTCAATTTAAGATTTTTTGTTTCTTTTTTCTCCTCTCGTCTTTTTTTGTGTGTCAAGGTGGATGTTGAGCTGAACAAGATTAACCTTCAGATAAGTAATTTCATCCGTTTGCTCATACATTTTTCAATAGTTTGGGGTAGGGGTGTAAGCAATCCGATTTTACCGATTTTTGACAAATTTTCAAATCAAACCGTTTAAACCGGTTTTAAAAAAATCAAAACCTAAACCAAACCATTTTGAACGATTTGGAAAAAACTCAAACCTAAACCCAACGGTTTGGTCTGATTTTAAACTGTCGGTTTCGTCATATATTTTTTTTCCGTCTACTTTTATGTCATTAATTCATTAAATTTAATATATATTTATATTTGACTAACAATAAATCTAAAACAAACTAAACTCCTGTTTGAACCAAATTTTTGGAACAAAAAAATAAAAATTTGGACCATTATCCCACAAGTCCAGCAGCCTTTGCTGACCTTCTGTTTCATGTGTGGAACCCAACCTTCTTTCCAACGATCAATTTTCTCGTTATGATGATATGAAAAATATGGTTCAAATAGAGACTAAATATATCTACTATAAATTTAAATGCCAACTAAAATCAAAGAAAAATTACAATAAATTGAAACATAGTTTTTTTTTTTTTTTGTTCATCTTTTGTAGGCTAATGCCGATATAATAACGTTACAATAAAAGTCTATTAAATTAGATATAAGGACCAAAAAATATAATGATATCCAATAAGATCTCGTGATCATCATATCTGGAAAAAAATACTGATTAGACAAAAAAAATAATCAATCACAATAATAAAGCAATTGTTTATAATATCTAAATATAACAATTACACAAGTTTACGTTTGTATGATGCTACGAAACGCATTTAATTTCAAATTCTTACCTTAGTTTGTTCCAAAAAAAATTATTGATCTGAAACTTTATTCGTAGCAAATATTATCACTGAATGTCTAGGATCTCTTTGTCTCCGATTTGGTATAATAGACTACTATTCAACTTTGAAGATGAGTGACAATTTTGAAAAAGAAGTGTGTAGTTCCAATGGCTCAAGACTGTGTTGGATGTCAGCTGAAGTTCATCTAAATTCTGAAGAGGAAAACGACTTTTGATAGATTATGTTAGTTTTGAAATTATTAGATATATATTAGGATTATTGGATAATAATAGTAATAATATATCTGTATTAGAAAATTAAAAATTGACAAAAATACACACAAATGACAAAACTATTGAATTTTACATATTTGGATGAATTTCTAAAAAAAATCATTTCTTCATTTTTATATATTTTTTCGCCGATCTAATTTGGTTTTAAATCGCAATTAAAATTCTCAAACTTAAACCAAACCATTTTGATCAGTTTGGTTTCGGTCAAAATCATTTCGTTGATCGGGTCCACGTGACACCAAACCAATGGATGCTAAAATGCGATTTCGATTCGATTTTTCGATTTATCGGTTTTTGCTTACAACCCTAGTTTGGGGGAAAAAAAATAAAAGAGAGAGACATTGGGACCGTTGGATTTAAACAATCTTGCCTTTTTAACATGGAAGTCATTGTAATTGAAGAAAATACTAGACTGTCTAGACCTACGAAATCACAAAAACAGAGAACTTGAAAGTTGTCATAAATAGGTTTCTTAATTTACTATTTTTACATGATCTACTTATTTTTTTTATAAGAAGTATTTCTTATAATTAAGAAATAATTATTAATATCTATATTATCTAAGTGAGCATACAAATGGACTAAGGGTTCACATTGTTAATATAGGGATATTTTGCTCGCACAATGTATAATTCAGAGACCAATCATATTTTACGATCACATAAGGAATTTCATTTGCCAAGTCATCATTTTAAATGAGAGTGTTTGGGAGTTGCACTTTAAAATATGTTGGCATTTGATTTTTGTTTTGGAAAGAGTTAACTGCCACATGTGCATTTTATCGTTCACGTAGTAATGAAGTGCAATGGCCTAAAATTCAATAAGTAATGGGATGCAATTTGAATTACATCGAGTACAACGTGATCATACCCAAAGTTCGGCTTGCTTTGAAGCATTTAACTCGGATTGGGATGAGTACATTGTTAGTGGGATATACATATTTTGAAAATAATTATCACATGATTATTGAAAAAATAATAATTAGGACCGGATTTTTGAAATTGGAACTTAAAAAGTAGGGGTTTGAAATATTATTATTATTATTATTATTATTATTATTATTATTATTTTTTTTTTTTTTTTAAACAATTTGTAACACGCCCAAAGAATTTCATTGGCGCAAGACGATTCAAATGGCCCGTAAAAGTTCATTGAATTAGTCCAGTCCAGTTACCTATCAAGTAAATGGACCCCCATTCACAACCCTTATTGCTGGGCCCAATTCCAAACCACACAAATTGACATTCCTTGCCAAAATCAGATGATAATCAATTGAAAAGGAATGATATCTACTCGTTCTACTGTTGCAGTCTCTTATTTTTCCGTTAAAGCTGACAAGACTTTAGCCAATATTTTTTACTTCTGTGCAAAAGAGAAAAACTTTTCCTTTTATCCTGTTTCAAAAATTGAACTGAAGACGCACTTTGCTTTTACTTTTTAGGCCAATAAATTCAAAAACGGGGCATCTCATTTGAAACCTTAGCTTCTTTTCTGGCATGGATGTCACAATTTTCATATGGAATTTTGAATTCATGTACAAAAAAGGGGAAGTTAAAGAAAGTTGGATGGAGATGGATTGTTTTCATTTAGTTTCTCCCACCAAAGACCAATTTTGAAATTTTTTGATTTGAACTTCATCAAAAGATATATCTTTTGATGAATTAAGACCGATTAGGACAATCACAATTACCGGAGACAAAACTCGAATTCTGTAAAAACTTGATTAAACGAAATATAAAACCACAAAAATACATATAAAAACAAATTTTCTCAAATTTAAGTGGGGCGAAGGACCCAATTGACGCCCACCTCCGTATGAGAAAGCATTTTATCTAAAGGTCCGTTTGATAATAAAGGTGAAAAAGACAAATCAATTTCATATAAATTGGAAAAGAAAAAATCACCAAAACCATAAGAATTCGATTCCATGGAATTGGCCAAAAAATGCTTTAAATGTTTGTACTTTAAAATTCGAATTCCATTTCCACTATCGTATCAAAACAGCCAAAGTAGAAAACAAATTCCTCGTATGTGACATTTTCTATGGAATACGATGTTATCAAACAGACCCTAAATGTTTATATTACTAAAAAGAAGGTAATCTTATTAGTTTAGGAATATTATTCGTCGAAAATCAAAATTTACATGATGTGTGTAGTCGTTAAGATTTACGTTGAAATATTTAGTAAGCACAACCGATCAAATTCAGTTTATAAAAATAAATTTATGTAGTTGAACCCAAAATTTATAAGGATAACATTTGGCCCTGTTTGAACCCCATTTTTACTTCATTAAAATGAAAATATGATCGTTATCTATCATATCAAGTCACATTTTTTAAATTTCTATCTCTAATGTGGGGTCCATAACGATTCTATTTTTCATTCTCATTTTACAAATAATGTGGCTCAAACGGGCTCTTATATTATTATTTGAACTTCAGAATTTCTGAATTGAACTTTTAAAAACGTTTGAATATACTAGTTTTTTCGCGTTTCTTTTTAAATCCAGACACTTCTTCACTTTTTCCCATATCCTCACTGAAATGCATGATGCAAAGTTGTTAACGAAGTCAAAAGCGGAGATAGTAAAGTCAAGGGTATGAAATTATTTTTCAAAACTGAATTTTTGTCCCCCAGACCCCTATTAGATTCCAAATGAAAGAGTATGATTCACTAATCGTTAAGCCTTGCATTTCCGTTTCTAGCTTGACGTCCAATTTAGTATCCAATTTCTCAAAAGCGAAAGTGTCACAATGATAATATTCATTCAACCAAATCTTCATAAACAACGAGCAAAATAAAGAATAAATACATTGAAAAAATCAAATGCGCGCCTACGTTTTTTTTTTTTTTTTTGATATCCAGATATCCCAACTTACACTAAGCTAAATCCTGGACCTCCAAGACCCTTGCCCCTAGAACCTTGGAGGGGGTAAATCGCGGGTTATGCCTCAACTGGATCACATGTTCCCCCTATTGCCTGTGCACTTCTGCGCACAAGAGACCCTCCTCCACAGTGATTGCTCCATACCAAATATTTGGCCACAGGTTCCTACCAGGAATCGAACATAATTAGTGTGATCAAACATAATCGTATTCAATATTGTGAAATAATTAACATGATATATTTATTATCGAAAATCATTTATATTTGAATATGCTGAATTTGGTTAATATTTGTCTCACATAGAAAAAATCGATTCTCCAAAAACATGTAAGAATAAGTGCTAAATATGAGCCACTTTATCAAATTGATTTGATATATATAGCAACAAAAAATTATCAAATTAATACATCAAATCACAAATCATCATGTAGGATGTCACGTAAGATGACTAATGCAGTAAGTGACTATAAATAGTATTACTCTTTAGAACCATACTAAAGTCGATCCGAAATCTTTGAACAAGCCTCAATAAGTTACATTGAATTGCACCTCGAGCACCTAGTATTCCATCATTTTGGCAAATACTTCCATTACTGCCATATCTTCGGCGTAAGATTAAGAGTTCTGAATGATATGATTAGATCTTCATTAGCTAATAATCATATAGACGCACGATACTTAAGACCAAACTAAATCATTATAAAAACACATCTTAGACACAATAGTATAAAGTAGATTCGTTCAATCTATAATAATAATTAATTCATAATCCAACCTATGACATTTCAATCATGACTAAACTTTCAACTAAGACCAGTTTTTTCACAACAACCTCGACATTGAAGGACTAATGACGTCAACTGAGGAATATAATCAGCAAAGAACTACGTCTTGCTGCTTTAATTTAGTCTAAACTAGAGATTTTGAGGTAAATATACGTTTGATTTTGATTGTAAGCATGAAATTTGCATAGAAAGAAAATAAATTCTAAACGATTCAATTGTCTAGAACTTATTTGCACAAAAATTCAGTCTAAACTAGAGAATTTGAGGTAAGTGAAATATATATTGATTTCAGCTTCACGCGAAATTTCTACAGAAGCTCTTGTAGAAAACTATAATTTAGCCCCTATTTGGGCCATATTATTCAGGAAATTTGTAGAAATTTTTTTATCATTGCTTGTCTAATTGAGCCGCACACGTGTGTGTTGAAGTCAAGAACTGTGAACCGTTTTAATGACTAACGGTCACATTTCTTCTACAAATGATGAAAAAATATGGCCCGAATAGGGACTTAATCCTAAATTGCAACAAACGGCTGGACTTTCTTATTCTACGTCATTTTTACCAAGGAATATTATTATTATCATCTCAAGGTGGTTCTTCCTTAATTATGTCGTTTAAATATAAAATAAGTAATTTGCCTCGATTTTATACCTTAATAACAATCCTCTAACGATTTGTCTATAATAATTGTCTGCAATAAGACAAAACTATAGTCTTTGCTATAAAATAAGGTTAGAAAATGTTGTTTAGGCAGTGTTTTTAGCACTTTTTTGACCGCAATTACTCTTATAAATGACAATTATTAGTATTAAATGCATCACCCAATTTTTAAACTTTCACCCACTTTACGTTGACGCTGTCAATAATTCCAATTATTTCTCTAGGACTAAGGACATCGATGTTATTTATTAAGGTAAATAAGGTAAAGTTACTGAAAAAGAAAATAAATAAAAGAATTTTAAAAATAGAAAATAACTTAATGATAATTAAATTTCAAAATAAGGCCTAACATTTCATATCCAATCTCGTTATATTCTCCGTTTATTTTATAGCCTAGTGGTACTTTGACGAGTAGAATCATAGAAATGTTCGAGCTGTAACCGAGATTTCATTTTGAATTTCTATTAAATTATTTCAAATTTATTGGACCCATTACATTAAAGAGGCGGAACGAAACCCATGAGGAGACGCTGGGGAAATTCACAAGATGCGGAATGAATTGAATCTCCATCATTGAAGTGGTTGACCTAACCAACAAAATTGTAGACACAATTTTTGAAATCATTTTGGTAGTTTAATCCATCCCATTTATTACATTTGAATATACACATTGTATACCCTCGAATAGTTTAAGAGAAATAATATATGTACAATTCATGGTGTACACAATGCATTACACCCCTCTCACATGGAGAGGGATCCACGAATATTTTATTGTGTGTGGACCCCCTCCATGTGAGGGGAGTGTAATACTATGTGTACACTATTATGTACACATAGCATTCCATAGTTTAACACATGACAAATTAATAAATTTTGAGTGTTGTTTGGATTATCTTTGTTGTACACGCGCAATATTTTACACATTTCATATGTAATTATTGATTTCTTTACACCTTTAAGATGAAAAATCATTGTTCTATGTATGATGTGTATGAATTTCGTCTAGTCTAATTAAATGGATTTTTTGCTTTGTTAAATGTTCGTAAAACGGAATAATCAGTACATTAATATGTTCATGGAATTTTATTTGGTTAAACAAATACATCGAATTATTAGTTCGTAAAAAGAAAAAAATAAATTAAGAAATAATAAGTTCTTGATTAATCAATAGATTATTGATTTTTACTCAACTCATCTAAAAGCCCTAGACTCATGGTGAAAACTTTAATGCGCAAATTCAAAATTTTCGTAGGTTGATTAGCCCTAATCCTACCTGTTTGTGGTTAAAAAGTATAAAAAAGTTTTAAATTTACGTACAAAATATTTTATAATGAGAACGTTTAGTTGAAAATGAATTTTAAAAAAAATTGAAATAATGGTAGACAAACAAAAATGATTCATTTTTATTGATTTGGAGATAAATAAATAAATAAATAGTGTAACTTTTAAATAATTGACACATCCGTTGCCCCTACGATAAATCTATTCCTTCATTATTAAATATTATTTTGAATGAGACATCCAAAGTTCAGAAGTAGACGTTAGCCTCTTCGGCACTTGGCAGTTGGCTTAAAATTTTAAAAATCAAATTCCAGTCCCCCCAACATCATCCCCCAATGCCATCCGCACACACAAGAGAGATTTCAGAGAATAAAATCATTTTTGCCAGAAAACCAATTATGTTGCAGCAACGGGCAAACTCAAACCCATAATATTTTTTGTTTTTTTGTTTGGGTTTTTCGTCTTGTTTTCTTTCTTTTTTATTTTTATTTTTTATTCAAGAACCTGTTAAAGATAGATCTTTGAAGTTGAACTTTTGATGGCCGTTGATAAACCCATTTTACAAACAGAACAAGATCAGCTGAGCCCATTTTCCTGTTATTAGGAATATTTTATTTTTTATTTTTTTGGGATCTTCTTGTTTTAATGGAAGGTGTAGCTGTGAAGATCAAGAAGAGAGAGGGGTCTGAGTCAACGAGTAGTGACTCTGTCACTGAGTCAAGAAGCAGCAGCAGTGGCACGAGCTCTGATAGCAAATCGAGTTCTCGTAATTCTTCGGCTCCTTTGGGTTGGCCTATAGGAAATGCCCAGCTGACTACCAAGTGTTCGAAAAATGAGGTTTCTGAAGAAAAAGGAGAATCCCATTTGGATGCTGTTGGTGATGAAAATTCCAACTTAAAGAAGCAGGGTTCAAAACTGTCAGGTAAATTTCTTCTCTTTTATTGAGGTCTTTGAATTTCTGCTTTCGTTGCTCTTATGTTTTAACTTCTAGCCCATTGGCAAACAAATTTGGGTATCTGTACCCCTTGTTCCCCCGTGGAAAAGAGGAAAAGGAAAGATATAGTGGTTAATTTGGTAATCTTTTCCCTAATATTACCCTTCTGAGTTGAGCCTCTGATGGAATTGAATAGAAACGGAGATGATGAAAGAGAGGTTTGCAAAATTGTTGCTTGGTGAGGACATGTCTGGAAGTGGTAAAGGGGTTTGCTCAGCATTGGCGATTTCGAATGCCATCACCAATCTATCGGGTATAATTCACTCCCTACACTTTATCCAGCTTTAGAAATAGCTTTAATCTTTATCCTTTGACGAGACTCGTTTGATTTTCAACTTGAATGAGTCTATTTTTTCAAGCCAATTCGATTAAAATATTCCAACTTTTTTTTTTTTTGTTATTCTAAGGTTTATAATTAATCCTCTGGGGTTGTGTGCTGCGATTTAATGACTTAATTTGAAACCTTATTGTATAGCCACTGTATTTGGACAATTGTGGAGGTTGGAACCATTGCCTTCTGCAAAGAAATCGATGTGGAGAAGAGAGATGGAATTGCTTCTTTGTGTAAGTGATCACATTGTCGAATTGATACCCTCGTGGCAAACATTTCCTGATGGCAGTAAGCTCGAGGTAGTTCTCATGTCTTCAAAAGCCACTAGCAATTGAATGTTTTAAAAAATATTTGCTTCATGTATTAATATTATTGTTGTCTTCACCAGAGGTATGCTTCATTTGAAGGGTTCAAAAATCAAGGCTAAATGTCTAATTGTTGCATATTTCCTAAGTTCACTTGACTTTCACCATTTATTTTGATCCTTTATCCTAAGTTTACCTCACCTTCACCTTGAATTTGATCCTTGACTCTCTAATTCATCCCTATTATTTTGGAACTTGCTTTGAAATATTTGCATAGCACTGAAGTGTAAATTAATTAATCCATGAGAGAAGTTGTTGAAGCATATATGAATAGTGATAATGAACTTGATTTATATATAACTAAAATTATTGTCTAATGTCTAAGCATGCCATAATTTCCCTCTCTTTCTCTTCAGGTGATGACTTGCCATTCAAGATCGGATCTATTTATTAATCTCCCAGCTCTTCGCAAACTTGACAACTTGCTACTTGTGAGGGTTAAATTTGTGTGCTTTTTTGCACTTCTTTTCTTGTCTGAATCTCTCTCTAATGCGTTATATTCTGATCTTTCAGGAAATCCTAGATGGTTTTACTCATACTGAATTTTGGTACGTTGACCAAGGCATAATAGCACCAGAGGCTGACGGACCAGCCTCAATTCACAAATCCATTCATAGGCAGGAGGACAAATGGTGGCTACCTGTACCACGTGTCCCTTCTGAAGGTCTTCCTGAGAACACAAGAAAGCAATTAAACCACAAGCGCGAATGCACAAGTCAGATTCTTAAAGCTGCTATGTCTATTAACAGCATTGCATTGGCTGAGATGGAAGTTCCAGAATCGTACTTAGAAACACTTCCAAAGGTTGGACATCCTCAAATTTAGGCTTCTGTTTTTATATTTTTCACTATATTGATGATTGTGCTTCAAGTTAACATACAGTTACGGCTGCTAGTTCTGTATTGCTACTATGTTGCTATTCCTACAAAAATGCTCTTCTTTTGGCTTCAAGTTGTTTTAAGTGTAGTTCTTTTAAGTTCTTCATCAATTTAAAATACAAACTCGTTCCTGCCACTTTTCCTATATATCTTACGATCAGGATTGTTTCTAAAAGCAAGATTATATCTTTCAAGGCATATGCCGAAGCTGTTATAATTAATATGAAATCTTTTGCAATATTTGTACTTTGCAATCCTTTGACAGAAATAGGATTTGCCAGAATTCACATTATTTTTAGTCCTCTATGTATCACAATATGATGTTAATTTACACCATAAATGCTCTTTTTAAATTCTAGAATGGGAGAGCCTGCTTAGGGGATGTCATCTATCGGTACATCACTTCAGAACATTTCTCGTCGGAGTGCTTGCTCGATTGCCTTGATCTATCGTCTGAACATGTTGCTTTAGAGATAGCAAACCGGGTGGAGGCATCAATATATGTATGGCGTAGAAGATTTCACCAGAGAACCCCTGCTAATCCAAACCGTTCTACTGCCAAATCTTCTTGGGAGATGGTCAAGGATCTTATGATAGACGGAGATAAGAGGGAATTGCTTGCAGAAAGAGCTGAAAGTCTCCTGCTATGCTTGAAGCAACGGTTCCCAGGCTTAACACAAACGACATTGGATGCAAGCAAAATACAGTGCAACAAGGTAATATGCCATACCAGTTACTTTGTACTGAATATTATATTCATTTAAGTGCCTTCCTTTTACCATATATTATCAATAAAATGATTGACTACTTTGAAAACTCCCTAGGATGTTGGCAAGTCCATTTTGGAGAGCTACTCAAGGGTCTTGGAAAGTCTTGCGTTCAATATTGTGGCACGTATTGATGATCTACTTTACGTGGATGACCTGACCAAAAAGTCTGATAATCTCTCATCAGTAACTAAAGTCAGTGTAATAGCTCAAAAAAGGGTCTCAATCCCGTCTGCGGTGCCAGTCTCAGGCACCCCCTACAGATCAGCATTTGCCACACCTAGCTTTTCCCCTGCGCCACTGATAAGCCCTTCAAGAGGGGAGAGAACTCCATTTCTCAGTGGAAATTGTAACAAACCTCCACGTCGTGGCTTAGGGGTTAAAAGAGTCTTGACCAATTATCTTGGTGGTGATACAAAGGTGAAAAGTTCTGGCAGTATTCTTGAAGGCACGGGTTCTACTTCTAACAGATGTAATGAAGGGACATCTTGTTTGAACATCGAAGGGAAGGAACCATATTCCACACAAAAGGAGTCTAGATCACATCACATAGAGCGGTAAAATCCTTAGCCTGGATGAGTTAAACTTTAGGTTTCTTTTAGGTGGAAAGGGAGAAAATCACAAAAGAAAATTGGTTCCTTAAAAGAGAAGTACAAAAAAATTTGTATTACATGGATTACATACATGTTTCTGTTGTATTTCTTGAATGTTTTATGGAATGCTGATTTGTTTAGGACAACATCATATAGATCCAACCTGTTACATGTAATATTGGCAAAGCGGATTTCTTTTATTAATTAAGATTCTATAAGTGGCCATTTCTATCTTGATTTTGAGTGATTATGCCAATTTAGTTAAACGTAGCCGCTTACAGGGCGACGTTCCCTGTGGAGAGAAGGAAAGGGAAATAAAAGAGACTTTCAAACCATTGTAAAACAGTGTTCATTTCCCCATAGTGGCGTGGGTGCATTCATCTCGTGTTCCAGAATCTAAATATATAGAACGGGTAATGCTTAGAATGTGTTGTGCGAAACACATTATTTTTTGAGCCATGATTGATGTACAGAAGAAGTTTTCACAGAATGATATTAGAATACACACATAAGGGGGTAGGTAGGGTATTTTTTGACAATTATTTTTTATGGTGGGCTCCACATCATGAGACTATTTTGTCAACATTATGTAAGAAGTTATTCTATACATATGGATTTATCCTTATTTTTAGACATGAACTGTGAACATGCCTAGAAAATATATGAGTGCAAACCCAGCTTGTGCTGGCTCGACACGACTCTATCTACATTTCTAGGTTGACGTCAATATGGAATAAATCCAAAACGGCTCTGTTAAAGCAACAGGGCTGGGTCAAAAGACTGATCATGATGAAGTAACAAATAGATGCTTGGGATTGAAATGGTGAAGCTATAACTCTTAATCTTATGTTAACATGTATCAGAGATCCATTTTTTTATTTTTAGTTGGGTTGCAGCCAGCACGCACTAATTATAAAAAATTGTTATTGGGGTTGGTGAGAGGACGATTCTGAATTCTGATTGCATGTAAAGATAAAAACAAATTAGTTTGCACGCGGAGTAGAATTTCATCCTCCACAGCTTGCCACATAACCCTGCAATTGAACTTTTATTTGCTTCGTGTAGCAATACAAAAATTGGAGTCTCCATTACAAGTTTTTAATGGGTTTCGAGTCAGCTCCCGACTCCTGTTAAGCTCCACGATCAATATAAAACCCGACGGAATTTGTGCATCTTAAGTGGAGAAATCAAAACGAAAATGGAAATGAAGAAGTTGTTTTACATCGTGGGAGTCCTCACTGTTCTGGCAATTGCCAGCTTCGATGGAGCATATGGAGCTGGTGAATGCGGGAAAGCAAATCCCAACATGGAAGCTATGAAACTTATTCCATGTGCATCTGCAGCGCAGGATGCGAATGCTCCTGTTTCCAGCAAATGCTGCGCTCAGGTGAAGACAATGGGACAGAACCCCAAATGCCTTTGCGCTGTTATGCTCTCTGATACTGCTAAAAGTTCTGGTGTCAACCCAGAAATTGCCATAACAATTCCCAAACGATGCAACCTTGCTGATCGCCCTGTGGGTTATAAGTGTGGGCGTAAGTCATTTGTAGCACGTTTATTAAAATCTTGTCCACTTTACTGCCCATGGTGCGGACTAAACACATATTCAGTTCTTTCTGTTGCTTTGTTCCATTGCTTGACAAAGTTTTTTCCTTCTTTTTTGCAGCGTATACACTGCCTTGAAGTCACGAGGACTGAAGATTGCTAACCATGTACCTATGCAGTCTTATATATCAAATATGTAACAATATGAAAACTTTAATGTCTGATCCAGTGTTCAAATAAATAGTGAACTTCTTGTTCTGCTTTTTGTATTTGAAATTGGACATAATGCTTGCCATTTTCAACCCGGCATCTACAAGACGGTTGCTTGTAGGAACACGCTCAACTTGATGATCATTTGTTACTGTCACGAAAAGTTTTCTGTAACTATTTCTGGTTGTCGCGAAAAACTCCCAACTCGTGTAACAAACCAATCACATCAAATATTGTCAGGAAAGACAAAACCAATGTAACTAACATGCACTAAGAGTACATTTGGTATGCAATGTAGAAGAGATCTGGACGGAGATGTTGATACTCTTGATAGTCTAACCATCTTCGGATCAACTAAAGGACATTAAATATTAATTATTGCAACTGAAAAAAAATTGAATTTCTGCTTTAAGTTGGGCATATAAAGGCAGTGTAGTTAGGTTGAATGCAAAAGGAATATAGAGAAGTTTCGGGATTTCAGTTTTTCCTAACTGAGGATCATTTCATGTACAAAACATGCCAAATTCATTTACAGAAACCAGATAAACATAATGATAAAAAGGGAAGTAAAATGTTGCAATGTTCACACAGTCCGGTAATTCCTTGATGTAGTAAGTAAAAGAGTCTCATAATCCTGCAAAATTAGCAAAGAAAGTAAAAGACATTATTAAGAGTTGGGAAAATGCTTAGAAAAATGTATAGTAAATTTCTTATTTAAATACCTGGTCTTTGAAAGCAGAATTTGCAGTAGTAAAGGAAGCTATTAGTAATATAGAGATCCTGCAGATAAAAATTGGAGTAAGAATTTTTATTTCCCACAAATTAGAATTAAATTTGATAAGAACATGTTTGTATCATTAACTCAGACACCAATCTTACCCTGCCACCAATTTCCTCTTGAGGCGATGTGATTGTCCTTTTCATTTGAATGGACATCTCATTCATCTTTCTTGAACTGATGAAACAAAGAAAAGATGACTATTCTGAGCAATATTCTAAAGATTTATCAACTTACACAGATATTCACACTGTACTTACTGTTGGGAATCTACTTATACATGCACAGCGAAAAATTAAAATTATTTCGATTCCCACCGAGGATCCCTTTGTGTTTAGATAGAAATCGTGATAAAGATTGTACCTTTGAAGAATTCTACAAACCTTTTGCTTTTCTTTTCGTTCCAGCAATCTTGATTTGCCACCAACAGCTGTCCAATTGTCCAGCCTCCAACGGTGATCCACACAGAGAACAAGATTACAGTTGCCAGGGTTATTTCCTCTTATACTAGCAAGAATAATTATGAGAAAAATCACATGGATTGAAAGCCTTAACCACGTATTTATATAAACTCAAACAGGTCTGGTTCGGTCTGGTCTAATATTTAATTAATCTATTTAATTAAATTTGGTCCGTGAAATGTGGGCCTATAAATAATCAAACAAATTAATTAATTTATCCAACGATTATTAAATTAATTAATTGACAAATTGCAATCTTCCAATTCTCTTTTTTGTGCGACCCATCAGGTTCTCGATCACAATATCTAAAGACGTGAAATATTATTTTGATTTAATCAAAATTGATAAATTAAAACACCATTTTAATTTATCAACAATTCACACACGCCGTCCCAGATTGACATCTAGCAACGTGTCAAGGCAATACATGTGACGAAAAATTTCACGTGGTATGACAAAACCAAACTCGTTCATTTACCGTGAAACATAATCCCTTCGTCAATATGATCCAATCAATTACGAGATATGGAAGTGTGTCAATCTCGATTATTGATTATATCTTTCACTCCACTATTAAGTCAATACAAGTCGAAAACTCCTTTTCGACTTATGAGTACACCTTGCCCAAGGATTTCATCATTGACTTAATTGAATGAAACGTAGATCATAATCTCCTACTATCTAAGAGTGACGAATCATTTATTGGTCAATCACAACCTTCATATGATTCTTGACGTACCCGAACGATGTCATATTAACAGTCCTTTGCAGAGCAACATCCAACACCGTTAAAGTATGATTGTCCTCATATAAGGTACCATGACGACTTCAAGTCAAAGGACCAATTCCACCATCGAACGTTAGAGATTAACCACTGACACTCAGATAGTTATCCATGTGGAATCTCTCGGTGGGTCTCCAATATTTTGTTCTATAACAAAATATTCACGTGTTTATTTAAGTGTCACCACACTTTAACTTGTGAGATCAGTTACTTACTTCACAAGTAAAAAATGCCACACGTGATGGTCTATCCGTAATAACGATATCCGTATCTCGTTATTACTTACGACCACAGACGATTTAAGATTCAATCAGATGTAATTTGTATCTCACAATCACAACTCCTTGTGATTAACAAATTACAAAGATTTGAATCTACGGATTCTATTATTTATTTAATTGTCTATTAATTAACAACCCTGCTACTTAGCCAGGGATATAAACAGGGCTGGAAACAGGCAATTAAAAATTGGCGTGGTGGCCCATAATTATTCATAAAAAAAAAAAAAAAAAAACCTGGGATCTCCAGCAGCCAATTTTCCCCTTTTAATCTTGATTAAATATCAATACATAAAAATTCCATAAACCCCACAATATATAATGCATCTCCAGCAGCCAATTTCCCCAAGCCACATGCTCACTGAATCTCCAGCAACCAATTTCTCCCCAACCCACATGCTGACGGCCTGTATCTTGAAATCAAATCCCACCTCTACTTCAAGATTTCTGAGAAGCCTAGATAAGAATATAATTTTTATATAACTGAGCAGTAAATCCAATTTCTGAAGGTATATATGTGTATAAATATTTGGCCTCCACGTGTAGATGAATTATTTGCTGTGCATTATGGTGCTGGCACATAGTCCAATTTGTTTCTACCGTCTTCTTTTCGATAATACCCACAGACCTGTAAAGTTCTAAAAATGTATACCACCCATAGGGGTTGATGAAATCCATCCATTTTTACTTCATAATTAAATTCACTAATTGTAATCAAAGTTTCGTAATGTGAAATGGACAAACAACTATTCCTCTCCAAGTTGTAAAGTTCAAGGAGCAGGGATGATCCGTCGGCGATGGGTGCTCCGTCG
>NW_019248532.1:17234-42080 GCF_002742605.1 Olea europaea var. sylvestris | reverse complement strand
GGGAGGGTTTCGAACCTTTTTTCTGGCTTTCTCGCTTCTGTAAACTCTTCAGCCAGTCTTCTTTCTTTTTAAGTGTTTTACCCTTTTTTTTACTGTGCAAAGTTGCCACCTCAGCAAATTTCAAATCCCTGTTTTTATACCTGGTTGAGAAGCATTATTCATTAATTAAATAATAGATCTGCCATTAAATTGCATTAATTATATATCAAAAGCATTTATGTCCAAAGTTGATTGGATTTAGAGCATAATACTTACAAACTCCCACTTGCACTAGATCCAATCACTTATGTATCCAATATCATAAGTTTACATAACGATCATGTTTGCGCTACGACAACTCTTTGTCAGTGGATCTGCAATATTGTTAAATGTGGGAATTTGTTCTTCTCTTTACGTCATTTATATGTATTATCTCTCTGATGAGATTATATCGCCTTAATACATGTTTGGATCATTGATGAGACCTTAGTTCCTTTGCTTTCGCAATGGCTCTGTTGTTATCACAATACAATGGCATGTAATCAACAATATCAGGAACTACTCCAAGTTCATTTATGAACATTATGATCCAGATTACAACTCTTTGTTATTTCTGAAGTAATCATGTATTAGGTTTCTACTATTTAATCAACGGTTGCTTCACGTTTGGAACTTTCCAACATATCGCTTAAGAGTAAACCAATTTCTCCATATGAAATCTTCTCAAGATTTTATCTATGTAAATTGGGATGAGTTAAGCAATCTTCTAGATCAACTTCTATGGATCAAGTTGCTTCTCAAGTTGCTTCTCCCATATCGTTCATGAATCAATCCTTTAACAACCATTATTTCAACGATTGAAACATAGGGACGTCGTTTTTTATAATATTAGGAATACGACAATGCTCCCACTATCTTCTTGTAAACATACAATTCGTCTTCAAATTTGATAAAATCAAACATTTGAACTTAGACTTCTCTTAACCTATAGTCACGGTATGCAACTGTTGCAAGTAAAACCCAAATGGATTTCAGCAAAGCTACAGGAGAAAGGTTTCACCAAGGTCAACACTTAACCTTTACTTCTAGCCTTACTTTGTATATATGGATATTCTCATCCATATCGTCATTTTCCTTGTAAACTATTTACAAAAACCTATGGGTTTTATTCTATCAGGAGGCTTGACCAAGGTCCAAACATTGTTCACATCGAGTTCATCTCAAGTTTCATGGCCTCTTGCTGTCTTTTTTAAGCCAACACTTGACTCTATTTTGGTGCAACTAGCAGGTTCATTATCCTCGATCAGTAATACCTGATTAGTAATAATGGATTCGCACCTTCTTGAAGGTCGAATAATCCTACTAGATTCACATAGAGCTGACATGTCCTCAAGAGTCTTTACTTCCTGATCAAGAGTATGTCCCATATCAGATATGAGATCAAACTTGGATTTATCTACTTGGTCAACTATATCCGTGAACTCTTGAACTCTTTCAAATTCTATTTTGCTCCTACTGTCCTCCCCCAGGGTAAACATTTTCTCTAAAAAGACGAGATGTCGTGAGACGAAAACTTTCTTCATGATAATAGAATTTATATTCAAATGTCTCTTTTGAATATCCCCACAAATATGTATTTATCAGATTTAGTGTTAAACTTATCCGATTCAAGGCGCTTCAAATAAGCGTCATGGCCCCAAGCTTTCATATAAGATAAATTGAGACTATTGCCTTTCCATAACTCGTATGGAGTTCTGTTAACCAATTTAGATGTGACATGATTTAGTGTGTTGCACACTGCAATTAATGCATGACCCCAAAACAATTTTGGGAGATTTGCATGGCTTGTTATTAATCGCATTATATCTAATAGTTGACGATTCCTCCTTTTAGATACACCACTATGCTGCAGTGTATGTGGAGGAGTCCACTGCAAGAGAATCTCATTCTCTCTTAGATAATCTAGATTTTATCTTTAAAATACTCTTGGTCATTGTGCCAGACATGCATAATTTGTACTTTGTCAAAATCAATTAATTCCAAGTATACATCTCTATGTAACTTTGTAATTACTTTTTATCTATATGACAAAGTCTGTCATGCTAGATTTTGGTAATAATTAGATTATCGCATTTATACCTTATAATTTCTATACTCATTATAGAATTCTTAGTATTTAGAATATAAATGTTATTTTGTAACTTACCACAACTATTAAGATCTTAATCAAGATATGCAGGAACAACAATTGTCCTTAACATTAAAATGGTTCATGTCTGAACATGAAATTCATTTTAATGTTCCAGCTATGGTGGGTACAAAACAACATTTCTCTAATTCCATTATTAAGTCAAAAGGCAACGGCAAGAAGTGTGCTCGTACAAGCAATGCAGCAACCTTTGCTTATCTTTAACGTGCAGGTCAACTTCTCCCTTTCGCAGTGGTCTACTTCTATTTAGTTCCTCCATATTTGTATAAATATAAGATCTACATCTGGTATCAAATACCTAAGAAACTCGTGAAATAGACGTAAGCCGCGCTATATTTTCAATGGCCTTTCATTCTAGGGTGGTCATTAGATTTGATATTTGTCCTTCGCTTAGACTGTTTTAACCATATTGGATGCTTTCACAAAACCCCTTTAGACTTCCTCTTAATATCTTTAGAGGAATCAATGACTTGCCCACTTCTAACTTTGTTATTGGGCATAACGATCCGAAGCATGTTAAGCAACTTAATGAATATGCATTCGAACTTATTCATATCATAATTCATAATTATTATGAATAACTCTATGATAGAAATTGCAGAGCTAAGTCAATACTTAGTTCATAGTTAATGATTGAATTCAATTGAGACACTTCTTATGTCAATCATCTTCAGTACATAAGGATTGACTGAATATTATTTTGTCACTTTACATCAGTATAGTTATTTGAAAGTCTCATGTTTTTCCACACATGATTATTATAATACAACTCTATGTAATGAAGAGTTATGTGCTAACATCTATACTCTAAGTTGCTTTTGTAACTTAGGTGACATAGTTGCAGGTATCACATACGTTGCAGTACTATTGTCATCACTGCGTTTATTATAGCAGCCACATCTTCCTTAATCGAGTCATCACCAAGTGTCTCTGGAAAATGGCTACTTAAGGACGACCAACTTTATCATGCTTGAGAACAATTCTCAAATTGCAGTGCTAATCAAGAAAATTTAATTTGGTTATTGGCATCCAATATACCTCTCAAATACTCATGATTACTCACAATTCAATAAATATAAATGACGAAAAGAAAGAGAATAATATACAAAATGCATCAATTAATTTAATATGGATTTTTATTAAATTAATTATGCTCCCACTGTTTAATTCAAATTTATGACCCTCTCACATAAATTTATGGAGTCCATGCTTGACTCCCAGTGGGCTGGGATCCCATATATTATATTAAGACATTGAATGTACTCAACAAGCCTTAATATGACAATTGGGTAGATACTATTATCAATTGTATCTCCATACAACTCCCAGATCATTAAGCTGACAATTCTTTGTTTTCACACATCTTATGTGTTAGCTTAACATGCCTCTAAAATTTATCTCCTTGAGTGTACTCAACAAAAGATAAATTTTAGTTAAGTCAAACCCGTCATTCAGAAATATCAAATATTTCATAGTGTCAAACATATCCCTAATGGACCAACTTTGAGTGTACTCAACAAGTTGAGACGATTTGGGACTCTGATTTTTCACTATAATGATGGAAGAAGATTATAAATATGACTTAATATTTTATGGAGGGATTTTGCATTTAAAGGTCTCATCGTAATAATAATATATATTTTATTATATATCTATCATGCAAATAAATATATATAACATAATATAATAGTGTGGACGATTATGGACTTTACTATCTAGTCTTCCCGAGCCATAAGGAAGATTAGTTGGTCAATTCCTAGGGGTATTACATTGATCAATATTAATGCACCATCTCCATGGTCTCTTCCTCTTATTATTTCTTCAATTAGTCCAATTGCAACTTGTATCCTATACTAGTTGGCACGCAAGCCTAAATGAATTGGACTCGCAGGCCCATAGTAACAATAATAATACAGACTCGCAGGTCCAAAATGATCAAGAGCTCGCAGACCCAAAATAATAACAATAATAACGGGCTCGCAGACCCAAAATAATTAAGAGCTTGCAGGCCCAGAAAACGACAAAAATAAAAATTAACCATTCAACACATCCATATGGTCGAGTCCATGATCGTCCACTAATAATACATTCATCACATAAATGTATACCTATATAATATCTAATATTATATGCAAATTAATTTCAAATTTCTAACAATTAAGTCGTCTAAATTCTTTTAGACAAATGGATCGGAGCAATTAAATAATTAATTAATCATATTAATCAATTAATTTAATTAGCGGCATATTTAATTAAAATCCAATTTTAATTAAATATCGAATTAGAGTCAAACTCTAATTTCATAATTATAGGGCGGAACTATTTAATTAAAATCACATTTCAATTAAATATCAAATTAGAGTCTAATCCTAATTTCATAATTTAAGGTGATTGAATTTAATTAAAATCAAATTTTAATTAAATAACAAACTTAGAGTCTAACTCTAATTTCATTTTAGGGCGAATTTATTTAATCAAAATTATATTTTAATTAAATATCAAGTTAGAGTCCAACTCTAATTTCAAGAAAAAATTTAGGGCGACAAAATTTAATTAAATATCAAACTAGAATCCAATTCTAATTTCTAGAATATATTCGGGTGGGTAATTAATTAAGTATTAAATTGGAGTCCAACTCTAATTTAAATTGAATGAACATTTTAATTTAGAGTAATATTCCTAAATAGAATAAAATTCAATTTAGGGTCAAGTTTGATATTTAAATTAAAATCATATTTTAACGAAAATATAAAAAGTCACCAATTTTTAAATAAGATTTTAATTTGGGTCAAAATTAAAAGTCTAGTCAAAATAGGTCAAAACCCATTAAAAAAATAATTTTAAAACCGTTTTAAATTTCAAATTCAAAACTATTTTGAAAATTACAATTTGACCCAAGTTTTAAATTAATAGCTAGTCCTTTCAATTTCGCAAATTGCATGACTGGCTCTCCATTTAAAAATTGCTAACTTGACCCCTTAAAGCAAATTGCAGGTAGGCCCCTTGAATTTCATAAATTGCAGATGGAGCCCCCGTCCCCAACACATCTCACATGACTACAAAACCTAAAGAAATATTTTTTTTTCTCGTTTCTCTTCGATCCCTTCCCATTCATGACAGGAAGTCGCTCCGGGCGACTTCCTGTATTTGTAGCAGCGTGTCGCGCGCTGCTCCCTCCAGCAGCGGCTCTCGTCGCTGCCCTGGACAGTGGCAGCGAGCGCCGCTGTCGCTCCTCGCCAGCGGTGGCAACGATTGCCGCCGCCTCAATCGTTCTTTTTTATTCTGATCATTTAAATCAGATTTAAAATAATGAAAATCAAATTTCATAAATTGCTAGAAACTAGAAACTGAACAAAAACAACTTTTGATTTTTTTTTTTACATATTCAAGACAATTTCTAACAAACACAAAGTAGGCTCTGATACCACTGTTGGGAATCTATTTATACATGCACAACGAAAAATTAAAATTATTTCGATTCCCACCAAGGATCCCTTTGTGTTTAGATAGAAACCGTGATAAAGATTGTACTTTTGAAAAATTATGCAAACCTTTTGCTTTTCTTTTCGTTCCAGAAATTTTGATTCGCCATCCACAATTGTTTAATTGTCCAGCCTTCAACGGTGATCCACACAGATAGTAAGATTGCAGTTACCAGGGTTTTCTCCTCTTATACTAACAAGAATAATTATGAGAAAAATCACATGGATTGAAAATTCTAGCCATGTATTTATATAAATCCAAACGGGCCTGGTCCGGTCCGGTCCGGTCCAATATTTAATTAATCAATTTAATTAAATCCGATCCGTGAATTAATTAATCCAATTAATTAATTCAGGCCTATAAATAATCAAACCAATTAATTAATTTATCCAACGATTATTAAATTAATTAATTTACAAATTGTAATCTTCCAATTCTCTTTTGAGTGCGACCCATCAAGTTCCCGATCACGATGCCTCACGACGTGAAATATTATTTTGATCTAATCAAATTTTAATTTATCACCAATTCACACTCGCCATCCCAGATTGACATCTAGCAATGTGTCAGGGCAATACATGTGACGGAAAATGTCACGTGGTATGACAAAACCAAACTCGTTCGTTTACCGTGAAACTATAATCCCTTCGCCAATATGATCCGATCAATTACGAGATATGGAAGTGTGTCAATCTCGATTATTAATCATATCTTTCACTCCACTATTAAGTCAATACAAGTCGAAAACTCCTTTTCGACTTATGAGTACACCTTGGCCAAGAATTTTATCATCGACTTAATTGAATGAAACTTAGATCATAATCTCCTACTATTTAAGAGTGACGAATCATTTATTGGTCAATCACAACCTTCGTATGATTCTTGACGTACCCGAATGATGTCGTATTAGCGCATTTTGCATAGCAACATCCAACACCGCCAAAGTATGACTGTCCTCATATAAGGTACCATGACGACCTCAAGTCAAAGGACCAATTCCACTAGCGAACGTTAGAGATTAACCACCGACACTCAGATAGTTATCCACGTGGAATCTCTCGGTGGGTCTTCAATGTTTTGATCTATAACAAAACATCCACGTGTCCATTTAAGTGTCACCACACTTTAACTTGTGAGATCAGCTACTTACTTCACAAGTAAGAAATATCACACGTGATGGTATATCCGTAATAACGATATCCGTATCTCGTTATTACTTACTGCCACGGACGATTTAAAATTCAATCAGATGTAATTTGTATCTCACAATCACAACTCCTTGTGATTAATGAATTACGAAAATTTGAATTTACGGACTCTATTATTTATTTAATTATCTATTAATTAAATAATAGATCTCCCATTAAATTGCATTAATAATATATCAAAAGTATTTATGTTCAAAGTTGATTGGATTTAGGGTATAATACTTACACTTACAATAATCTTAAAATTGTTATTCTGGCTCGTTGGAGATTACATTTGTCGGCCGCCATAACATATGGAAGAGTTAAAGTAACACGGTTCGATATTTGTTCCATTCTCATCAATTGAATTCCAGTCTTTCTTGAATTCTCCCCTGCTTTTCTGGACCATATAATCCGGGGAAAAAGAACAAGAACTTAACTAGATTAGCACCCGATAAGTTAGAAACTATTTAAAACATAATTACCTAAAGAATATCTTCAATAAGTCTAGAAACTACTAGACAAATGATGGGAAAAAAAACTGAACGTAAACCATCATGTCAAATTTGAAGTTCCCTGTTGAGGTTCGAAATCTTTCTTTCTTGATGACCCTATAGCATCGGAATGAGAAGGATTTTTCCAGTGTACCTATTAATGAAAACAAAAAAGTTACACCACATCTAATAAGCTATGACTATCACATAATTTTGCAGCATTTATCGAGCAAGATTACATGAGAAACATATCGCGAACTTGATAAAATATGTAAGATAAACATCAAACAAGATCCAATGGTGAAAACATTGATGGACAACAAAAATTCCAAGGTCTGATTCAAAAGATAGACACCGGATTTAGCAGATCTGAAAATAGCTTATTTTTCATAAGTTGGCAAAGTAATATAGGCATAGCCGCATTTTAGTTGAAAGCTAACCATATTTAAGCTCTAAGATTACTAGGAAGGGGATGTATTTATTTGAGACTTTTAAAGAATTTTGAAAATTTAAAAAGTTTATGTGTATTCAATTGAGACTTTTATGTATTCAATTGGGATTTCTACAGACTTTTTAAAAGTCTCTAAAATTTAAAAATCACGGGGATATTCAACTAAATTTTTTTAGAAGTATCTATAAGTGATGTGGTATTCAAATAAACAATGACTTTTAAAGAATTCTCTATTTACTGGGTTTTTGTTGAAAAATATATATAGCAAATCTCAAAGAAAATTTCTCTTATACTTTGAGATTTGTGAAAATTTCAAAGCCCAAAAAAGAAAGTCTTTTTTCTTTCAAATCTACGATTTCTATTATCTCTTTAATTTATTTGCTGTAATTAATTCATGATTATTCTGTATGTACATAATTACTTTTAAATTAAAATTATATGCAATTGTTTCAAAATAAAATTTCATGTAATCGATCTATTTTTTATTTTTATTTATTTTTATTAAGAACAATTTGTGTTCTTAGAGACTATGTTAATTTCGTGAAAAAATTTTGGTCATGTTAATTAGAAATTGATGTAAAAGTTTTTATTATTTTATTTGCACCAAAATTGAACGACTAGACCGTGACCAGTGGCTTTACCCAAGAAAATTTTATGGGAGGTTAAGAAATAGTCATTCAATTCGAACACAAAGAGAAATGGTCCCAAGAAAGGAAAAGGAACAAAATGCATGGTGCGACTTTCAGCCTTCATAAATTTGCATTGTATTGTCGTCTCACACTATATTGTCTTGATATTTTGCTTCCTAAGGTGGTCAACCAAAAGTATTATGAAATCATATATGTGCAAAGACGCAGTCATGTTTACAAATATTTTCAGGATTTGAATAACTTCTATAGACGTGTTTCTAGTCTACAAATATAAATACCAAGATCTTTATGAATTTCATGCTGACCCTTCAGATTTTAGTGGATTTCGAGCCTACAAATATAAAGGTCTATTATTTATACATTTAATAAACTTAAAGAAATTAAATTTAAGTGAAAAAAAAAATTGCAGAAAAATATGTCATCTTCCATTCTTATTTAGAAATTCAAAGTGAGGGAGAAAACGGAATGAGGAAATAAAGAATTAAGTTCTCATTTGTAATGGAATTTTGAATCATATTTCCATCTGTGACGAATAAGAATAAATAACGAAATAGTGAATTCTTCTTTTGAAATTCTATTCAATAACGGAACAAGACTTTAAGCTTATAATACAAATTTCTAATATTCAACGCTACAGTGAAAATGATTCTATTTTCAGATTGAATCGATTTTATTTATTTATTTATTTATTTTTACTTAGTTCCACATTGCAGTTTTGTTAAATTTTTCCGATAAAAGTGAGTTGTATTTTTAATAGTTATTTGAATAAAGTTTCAGTATTAAACATTAAATAAATGGCTTTTAAGCAAAAAATATTTAATTTTTTCCCTTTTAAGTTTTCTATGTAGAATTATATTATTTTAACGTAATAATAAGAAATCCTTAAAATCAATAAAAATAGAATTATGTTAATGTCTTTAAATTCCTGAAATCTATTAGAATCCACAAATTTTTAAAATTTCATAAAACATAGAGTTCGAATCCAAAAACTATTTATACAATCTATCAAAATTCTTAAAATCTATAAAATAGAATTACGTTAATGTCAATCTATTAGATTTGTTGTTGTCTCAAGTGTTGAAAAATAATCAGTTGTAGTAACGTTCAGAACAATAAAATACAGAAATATAAAACTTCTCGTCTGATCGAGTCTCGTGACAGCACGATGTCCTAAAGTGAAATTGTTTGTCAATAACTGCCGCGATCTCCGTGGACAATCATTCTCAGGATACAACGATCGTAAACCACTTGTGTAGCAATCACGAATGATTTTGAGAACTGTCAAAAGTACTCCAAAATATATGTAAAAATTGAGTATAAAAATACGGAATATGATCTAATGATTTTCTGTTTTCTTTGATCTGTCACTTTTTCAAACCAAGACATGAGTTTATATAGGCAAAATTGGAAGTAATTGTCTCCTCCATGACCAGAGAATAATGCAGAATGTTAATGGTTGTGAGTAGTGGGTATTTTAATGATTGTGGTAGTGGGTTGTTACAAAAAAGGTCAGAAAATACTGACTAGTTTGACCCACGTATTAAATAATTTCGAACCCTTGACATTCCACACAAATGTCACATTTTCCACTATTTGGGCATTTCATCTAATTTGATTATTTCTTTCACATTTTATATTTATACTATAAATATATAACATCAAGAAGTCCATCAAATTCATAAAATCTATAAAATAGAATTACGTTCGTGAAATCTATTAGAATCCACAAATTTTAAAAATTTCATAAAACATAGAGTTCGAAACTGTTTATATTTACAAGAATAAATCTATAAAATCGCATAATGATTCTAAAAATTATTTAAGATTTCAATCACCAACACTTTCTCACAAAATCTGCTTACACTTTCTATAAAATGATTCTAAAAATGACAAGAATAAATCTATAAAATCACATAATGATTCTAAAAATTCTTTAAGATTTCAATCACCAACACTTTCTCAAAATCTGCATGCACAAAAAAAAAAGGGGTATAAAAAGGTGTAAGACAGTACTCTTGCCATCACAACAACAAAAGAATTTTTGCCAAAATACAAAGACATGTCTTCACTTTTTCCCTATCTCCTTGTGAATCTAAGTCTGGAAAATGCGACAGTAAATATTCCTGTCCTACTCACCTGTTGCTAATTTTTGAGTTGCACTATACATTAATATTTATAAGTTTCACTTTAAAAATATTGTGCAATTTTTTTTTATTTTTATTTTTTGGTAATTTACTAATAATCCTATGCTTTATAATGAAATTTCTATGCAGGGATGATGTGGCCTAACAAACTTGGTATGGACGGAAACCAAGCCAAGAGCATCATCGAGAAAGACAATCAAAATGTGACCGGTGTGATAATCCCCGAACGCAATAAAGTAACTCAAGATTTTTGTTGTAATCAAGTTTGGATTTTTGTTGATGACAATGGCAAAGTTGCATTCATACCAAGGGTTGGATAGAGAAGTAAATATGGAAAGCTGAAGAAAAAAGAAAATGGAAATAAATTATGATGTTTGAGAAAAAAAGGTTCCCAAATACAACAAAGAATAATCAATAAAATCAGCTTTAATACATTGCAGGTGTTTCTCTTTGTTAGAATATATGTTCCAGCAGATTCAAAAATTAGTTAATTTGTTGATCGATTAGTTACTAGTTAGTTTAATTAGTCAGTTGTGAGATGTTAGTTATTCTAGTTAGCTACCCACATTTGTGTATATAAATACAAGACTTTGTATACATTTTAGTTCATTGTATTGTATTCCAATCCCTCCATTCATGGAGGTTTGTTTTCTTCCTTTCATGGAGTATTTCTTGCTTCAATGATGAGGCCTTTTAGTTCCTGCAATCATGCCAGGTTTCAACATTGTTTGAATTCAAGAATTTAATATGGTATCAGAGCATAATTGCTTCCTACTATTGCTATCATCTCAGCATTTTACTGGCTACAAAGATAGTTTGGCTTCAGATCATCCACCAGTTTGACTGCCATTGGGAATGACCTCAAGGATAGGTTTCAACACCAACAACATGGTTTGTCTTCGGTGCTTCATATTCTGGTGTTCTAGATTCTAATTCCTCACTAGAATCATTTTTTCTTCTTTGTAGCAACCACTGAGCCATTTCTGCCTGCAATGCATCAAGCTCATCTTCATCTTCTGTATTCTTGCAAGCAGTTGGGCGTACAGGTTGCCTTCTAGTCTTCAAGTTCTGCCTCTAATTCATCTTTATCAGAATCAACCGCCGCACCAATTGGTTTGACAATGTCTTTCATGGAATCAGAGCCGGTCCTGTGATTGTTGGGCCCTGAGGCGAAGTGTGTAAATTAGGTCCCCCAGCGAAAGCAATGTAAAAACAAAATTCAACGGTGTATTATGCGATCCATTGCTAACTTAAAAAATTAACTTTAAAACAACAACCAAATATATTATAGAAACGATTTATATAAATACAAAATTCAATGGCGTATAATGTCCAATGATTAACCTAAAAAACAATTACAAAATATCTCAATCATCACACAATTACAATTTTCAATACAGTTACTATGTGCGCCTGTATAATTGTTCATCCCACAATAACCAATCATATAAGCCAACCAAGCTGCAATTATACAAGCCGACAAGACTTCAAACATTTTCAATCTCTTTAATAACAAGTTAGGGCAAGCCATTGCTTACCTGAGAAGTGGAATTTTGACGATAATTGTGGAATTACACCGTTGAGAATGATCTCGTCACAACTCACGAGTTTGAAACAAAAATTTATATAAAATTATATATGATGTCTAAGATTGCCAAGACTAAGATCTAGTGATAAGGGAATTAAGAATATTTAAGAACAGCAAACCTTCAATTTTTGAGCTCTGTCACCTCTCACTTTCTTTTTGCTCATTATATTCTTGAACCAAACTCTAGAGCCCATTATCGATGCTTAATATAGCTCACTGGAATATCCTGCAGATGATGTAAATGGCATCACTATTGAATTATTGATTTAGTCAAATGCTTAATTTGCAAGTGTCTTGTGAAATTATTATCATCATATTCCAGTCTATAGACAATAATAATTTGCTCTATTCAACTAAATTTATGATAATAGCTTTACACAAAAGCCAAAAGAAGAACGATCCAATTTCACCTTTTACTCCAAACACAATTGAATCAATTACAAAACATAAAGCCTATACAATTTTTATTTTGAAGTAAATGAATAGAATTCAATCTTATGAATTGAAATGTAATTTTAAATCATAATAACTCAATGAAAACTAGTATGTAAAACTGAAAATGTGCGACTTGCAGCTGCTGGAGAGTTATTTCGCAGCTGCTCTTCCATGTGGATAAGTTTATGGTTTCAATGTTAGCAAAGTGAAGGGGCAAGTCAGCTTGAAAAATCTCATGTCATGGTTGTTTTCTTTTGGATTATCAGATTTAATAACTAGCTTGAGTTACAACTTATGAAGATGTGGAGAAGTAAAGAAAAGTTCATGCTGAGGCCTGAGATCATCCATCAAAATCGGCAAACAATATTGGCCACAATCTCTAAGAAACACTATACAGCTCTACATGGAACTAACAAAAATCTATTCTCGAAAACTACATTGGGCTCTAATCACTAATCAGTAAACTAAACACTACATAAATCCACATAGACCTACTAACCTAACATTCCATAAAAATAATATTGGACACAGACCCACATAAGCTGAAAAAATAAATAAATAATAATAAATAAAAAAGGACAGTTTAACACCTAAAAAATTGTAGCTGATACATTTCAAACCTTTTAATAAATAAATATGCGTTCGAAGGACCTCTAGATGATTTCTATCCAAAATGACTGTTAAGTGACCAAGAATCAACCGTTTCATCATTTTTAAAATGAACAAACTTATGTTTTTCTACATAAAACAATTAAATTGATTAAGTCGTTGATGATTTAAGCATCTGATTTCTAGTATATTTTTTTATTAAAATTGATAGAATGTAGGATTAAAAAGTTGTGAATCCATAAAATATACGGTTAATTGTTTACTAATTTTAATCAATTATGTTTAGGCTTTAGCTGAACAAAACATGGAATAAATAAAAAGAAATAAAAAAATGAGGAGAAAAAGAGAGAGATAGATATTAATTCCTCGCCCACTTCCCACCCCCGCACTCCCAACCAACACCCACCACACCCACTCAGATATATTGGTATCTGACAAGATTCAATGCTCTTTATCTCTAATTAATTTGTAAAGAAATAGAACAAAAAAGAAAATTTTCAACAGCTCACAGACCCACATAAGCTGAAAAATAAATAATAATAAATAAAAAATTCTATTCTAGAAAAACACATTTGTAATAATCAGTTGGGAACTCTATACAAACCTGGATAAACTCAATGATATTATATTCTAGAAAACAGTCGGCAAAAAGGGTTTCATAACTACAAGATTGGTAATGTCTTCAAGTGCTCCAACAAAGTAAATAATATGAAAAATTTAGGAATCGGTGGTCGGAGCCGAAGGAGGTGACTGACCTGAAGAAGATGACACTCAGGTGAGTGGCGACGATTGTCGGACTGTGGACTGATGAGCAGAGGCGTCGAGCAGATTTTGGGAATTTTCATTGAATTTTGGGAATATTAGATAAATAAATTGGATAGTGAATATTAGATAAATAAATTGGGTTGGGTAAATAGATTTGAAAGGTAAATGGATTGTGGGTTCGTTGGATAATGGTTTTGGTTCTTTGGGTTGGCTGGCCTTGTTTTTAAGAGGGGAAAAAATTACTGGGCCAAAATTAAGCCCCTTCGGCCGGCTGGATAATTGGTTTTGGCTTGGGCCGGCTGGTCTTGTTTTTAAGAAGGAAAAAAAAAATTTTGGGCCAAAACGAGGCTCCCTATGGCCCTGGACTTGAGGCGTAGGCCTCATTTGTCTTAGCCCAGGACTAGCCCTGCATGGAATTTATTCCAATTCCATTGTATTTGTTCTCCTTTTATGGAGTTTAATTCAAGGTTTCTAATTACAACCGGTGATCCACCAATGCATATAATGTAACTCTTGCTGATGATAGTTGGACTCAAGGTGTATTTGATTATGTGATTGACAACACATGTAAGTCATGGGAAAGACTTGACGTTGGTTCCCTTGTTTCCCGTTCATTTTAGTTGGAGTCTAATGTGAAAATCATTTAATATGGTGCACCTGCATTGGTCACTTATCGGGTCCTCACAAAATCTAGGCTACAGGAAGCATATTCAACCCCTATATTGCCGCTGAAAATACTCTCAGACGCTGAATCTGGGAAAATGACAAAAAAGCTAAAGAAGATGAAGAAGGCTTCTTAAGTGCACTTGCATCCATGTTTCACACTTTAATCTTCAAGATAGACTATTGTTGATTTCCATAGTCCATCTTGAGAGGGGGTGTGTTAGAATATATGTTCCAGCAGATTCAAAAATAAGTTAGTTTGTTGATTGGTTAGTTACTAGTTAGTTAGTTGTTAGATGTTATTTATTCTAGTTAGTCACCCACACTTGTGTCTACAAATACAAGACTTTGTATATCTTTTAGTTCATTGGATTGAATTCCAATCCCTCCTTTCATGGAGGTTTGTTTTCCTCCTTTCGTGGAGTGTTTCTTGCTTCAATCACGAGGCCTTTTAGTTCCTGCAATCATGGCAGGTTTCAACATTGATTGAATTCAAGTACGCAATATTGCAAAATCATCATTCTTCAATGGTTTGGTAAAGATGTCTGCTACTTGATTATTGGTTTTCACATAAACAAGCTCAACTTCTTTGTTCTCAATGCACTTTCTAATGAAGTGAAATCTCTTATCTATATGTCTGCTTCGATCATGGAACATAGGATTTTTACCTTAAGCAATAGCTGACTTGTTATCAACATAAATTGGTACAGCTTCGTTTTGGGACATATGAAGCATTTCCAATTACTTCCGTAGCCAAATGATATGACAAACACACGATGCAGCCGAAACATATTCAGCTTCACAAGTAAAAAGAGTCACAATGGAGTGCTTCTTTGAACACCAAGTGAAAGCATTGTTACCCATGAAAAAACAAAAATTCAATAGTGCTTTTTCAATCATTAATATTACTAGTCCAATCACTATCACTATAACCATGAAACTTGAAATTCGTAGAAAAAGAATAAGCTAAGTCATAATCAATGGTACCTTTAATGTAGCGAAGTATTCTTCTAGCAATCTCCATGTGAGTTAAAGTTGGTGCCTCCATATAACGGCTAACAAGACCAACACCATAAAGAATATCAGGTCTTGTACAAGTTAAATATCTCAAACTTCCAACAAACTGTCTATAGATAGATGGATCCACTTTCGCGCTCTTATCATATTTTGACATTTTTGTTCCACGCCCAATGGGAGTACTCACTGGATTGCAATTTTGCATTTTGAACATTTCAAGAACTTTTTTTGCATAAACTTCTTGAAAAATAAAATTGTCATTTCCATTTTGTTTTACCTCAATTCCGAGGTAGTAAGACATGTGCCCAATGTCAGCCATCTCAAATTCTTGAGCCATCATTTTCTTAAATTCTTCAAACAAACTAATTCATGTATCAAATTTAATTTTTCATCATTCATGAATCAAGTTTAATTTTCATCAAACTTCTACTACAAAAATGGAACAAACATTCAAGAGTTAGAAAAATTGAAATACACTGACAATGATGAAAGTAACCTTTTTGGTTCACACAATTCTTCTCAAGTGACTTAGAAATGGATTGTTTCTGCTTTTCAGAGCATTAGCAGCATCCTGCCTAAGCTGTTCCAATTCAGATTTTTCATGAGCCAGCTTGGCATCATTTTTCTGCTGCTCGGACACTAATTCATTGATTTTCTGGTCAATCCATGGGACATATTCAGCGAAAACAAGAACCCAAAGTGGTACAAGAACACTTGACAAACCAGTCATGTAAGGATCAGTCTGATGCTAATTAACAGATATAATATACTTCACAAACCAGAAAAAAATTGTCTGATGAAAAAAATTTTCTGATGTTTTGAAAGTGAAATGTCTGGATGAAACTATGAAACACAAGTTCACAGGAAACCAAAAATGTGGTAATATTCATTATTCATATATAAACTCACCTCCATAAGATAACAGTCAATATCTTCTTTTAAAAACTGAAAAAGTCTTTACAAGACAACCATTAATCCTTACAATTAGAGTCAAAACAAAGGAGACAACCAACATGAAAATATGGGTGTGTCCCATGTAAATGAACTAGTTTAATAAACCTAAAGAAAAATATAATTATTTGCAGAAAAATATCTCATCTTCCATTCTAATTTAGAAATTCGAAGTGAAAGAGAAAACGAAATGACGAATTGAGTTCTCGTTTGTATTTGAACCGCATTTCCATTTGTGACAAATAAGAATAAAAAACGAAATAGTCCATTCTTCGTTTTGCATTCTATTCGACAGCTAAACAGGTCTTTAATCTTATCATATTTTGTATAATTTTCTAAGTAATACTCAATGCTATTCTGAAAATGATTTTATTTTCAGATTGAATCGATTTTTAATTTGTTGATATTTATTTGCTTAATTTCACACATTGTAGTTCTGTGAAAATTTTCCGATAAAAGTGACTTTTATTTTTTAGTATTTATTTGAACAATTTTTCAATATTAAACGTTAAATATATGATTTTTTTAGCAAAACATAATTATTATCTATGTAGAATTATATTATTTAACGTAATCATAAGATATTCTTAAATCTTTAAAATAGAATTATGTTAATGTCTTTTGAATTCTATTTAAATTCCTGTATCTATTAGAATCCACAAATCTTAAAAATTCCATTAAACGTAGTTCAGAACACACTTCAAAATAAAATGACTTGTTTATTCTAGACAACATTTCAATAACCTAATTGGAAAATCCAAAAACTATTTATAAAATCCATCAAAATAACAAGAATAAATCTATAAAATCACATAAAGATTCTAAAAATTCTTTAAGATTTTAATCAGCTACACTTTCTCATAAAACCTGCACAAAAATGAAAAAAAGGTATAAAAAGGCGTAAGAGACTCTTGCCATCATAACAACAAAAGAATTAGTTTGAAAATATAAAGATATGTGTTCACGATCTCCCTATCCTCCTCCTATAGGTATAAACGCTTTGTGGCAGTCGCAGTGTGGGAGTTCGATTCCTGAGACATGGAATTGAACTCCTTGTAGGCGCAGTGTACAGACAACTTTTGTTCCCTGACCTGTTGGGTCACATCCCTCAATTGACCTCCCTCACAAATCTCTAGGGGCGGGACGATGAGCCTTCAAAGTTGGGGTTCAACCTTTTTTTTTAAAGTACCACAAAAAATATTCATAACCTATTCACTTGTTGCTTATTTTTGAGTTGCACTATACATTAATAATTATAATTATCGCTTTCAGAATATTGTGAATTTTTTTATTATTTTGTAATTTACTTAAAATCCATTCAATTTGTAATGAAATTTCTATTACAGTGATGACGTTGCTTAACACAATTGATATGGATGGAGACCAAGCCAAGAGCATCATCAACAAAGACAACCAATATGTGACTACTGTGATAATTTATGAATAACATAAGGTAACTCAAGATTTTCATTGTAACCAAGTTTGGATTTTTGTTGACGACCATGGCAAAGTTGCAGTCATACCAAGGGTCGTATAGAAAAATAAATATGGAAAGCTGAAAAAAATAAAATAAAATAAAATATGATGTTTGATAAAAGAATTTTCTCGATACAACAAAGAATATTCAATAAAAATCAGCTTTAATACATTGCAAGTGTTTCTCTTTCTTTTGATTAATCAGTTCCATATTATTGGGCTACGATCTAGTTTCCGCTCCCTAATATGTATTTACAAATGCATCAACAACCTAGAAATTTTTTAATTTAATTGGGAAGGATAATATTACCTTTTCTATTTCATTCAATAACCAAATGGTAACCAAATCTCATTTATACTTATCTCAAATTTCAATGAAATTTCTGAGCTCATATTAATATAGGTGTCCCCAATTCTAATTAAAATAGGCTCTATCTCAAATTTCAATGAAATCATATATGCGTAAAGATGTAGTCATGTTTACAAATATTTTCAAGATTTGAAGAAAACGATATGAGGGAGTGAAACATCATATACAAGTTTGGAAACTCAATGGACCTATAAACTGTCATGCTTAAATTTTCAATTAGCTTCATATATACATGGTGGATTGACATTCCTTGATGTAAATACGTAAGATGTTTATGTAAACTTCTCTATCAGGGAATCTAATCAATCAATACTTTTTGTGGTAAATTAGTTTAAAATAGTTTATCACTAAATTCCATGTTTATGCACGATGTTACTTAAAAAAAATATACAATTAATCAAGAAAACAGAAAATATTTGTTTCAGATTGGTGGCCCTCTAGTTTTGTTAGGCCTCGCTTTTAGTGGACAGCCTCATCAAGCTTAACCTTAACGTCCCACTTGCTATAAGCTAGTATACACGTAGTTAGCCCCCCCTGCGCATAGTTTAGTGGTACAAAGAATAGGAGTGAAGTTATCTCACGCCTTGCTGACAGTCGCAGTGTGGGGATTCGATTCTTGAGACATGGAATTGGACTCCTTCTAGGCGTAGTGTACAAGCAGCTCTTGTTCCCTGGCCTACTAAGGCACATCCCGCAATTTACCTCCCTCACAAAACTCTAAGAGTGGGGTGGTGGGGGTTCTTAAGGTTGGGGTTCAATCTTTTTTTTAGTATACACGAAGTTCTTGGAATTTTCTCTACATTATCATAGTCGCAAATAGAAAGGAGAATTATACTAGACCTAACACACATATATGTTGCATTTGAATTTGATGAAAACTATTCAGAATTTCAGACTTCAAGAGAATATGAATTTGATTTTAACACATTTTATCTGTAAAACAACAATATATGGATAAATTGCAAGATAGATGGTCATCATTATTTATAGATATCTTACAATTAATTATCATATTGGGCGTCACTTCGAAGTAGGATTGGATCTGCTTTTATTTCAATTCTAATCAATTTGAGGCATAATATCTTGAATTAATGGCAAGTATATGTTACGAAGTTTTTGGCGAACTGATTTGAAGATTTTTTAGGTTTAATAAGCCGGTGACATTAATCTAGTCAAAATGTCTTATTTTCCCCAACAAAATCATCTTAAATATTCAAATTAATTCTTCTAAACATTGTATGTGATAGAAATGTGTGATGATGTGGTACAATGATGTGGAGTCAATTTACTGACTGGATGGATGAATTGTTGACTGTTGACCAGTTTGATTTAATTGTGAAGAAAAACATGTTGACTAATTAACGCCTTATAATTTTTGAACTAATCTCGTGTGTCTAAAATGCGACTTTATTAGTGGGCTAAGTAAACAAGATGATGCCAGGTGTTGCCTCCTCAGCCGTTGCATTGGTGACCTTCCGATGACCTCTATGTACTTGGTCATTGACGTCTAGGGTTATCATTCATTATACATTCCATTCGTTTTGGGGCTGTTTCTCTTCCCTTTCTCTATGACTTATGAGTATCATTTTTCACTCCCTTCTCTCGATTGCGAATTGAAGATACTTTATCTTCTAGATGAAATCATGTACTGCAAGTCTTGATTGATCTGTAAATGGTGGTTGATTTCATGTATAGTTCAAGAGGTTTTTTTGTAAATCTTGAGTGATTTTTTAGTTTGGGTTTGAATTGTAATCCTGGACGGTCTTTGGTTCTGGTTAATGCAATAATCTCTTCCAGTGGTGGAAACACAAAAGGGAATTAGGAGCTTACTTTGACCCTCTTGCCTTAGGGCGAAGATCTCTTATGTTCTGTGTCTTTCAATTTTGTTATATTTTTGTTATTTCTGGTTGATGAATGTTGCCTAATATCTTAAACCTAGTCATAACAGTGGTATCAGAGAGGTTAGACGGTGGTTTTTGGCTTAGATTGTTGTAGATCTGAAAGTCTTTACACTTGATTCAGTGGTTTGCTGTAATTTCTTGAAACCCTAATAAACGAATTTGGTGAGTTCGTTCCTGTTTTATGGTTTATTGAACATATTACGTGTTTATACCTTTAAGTTCTCTACAAACCTGGTTAAGATCCATAGATGTGAGACTCTCTTGGCAATTCCTTTGTCCATAAACCCTCTGAGTTGTTTGGAATCTGATGATTGTCTTGACTTAAGTCAAAGATCTTGATATTATTCCTCTACATTTGATCTTTGCTATTGTATAATACATATTGTTGTGATTTATACTTAGTCTATATATATAGAGCTCAGTGTGATTGCATTACTGTGATAAACTTGTGTGAAATAACTGAAACCCCTTTACAAATAGTGTTATTGTATATTCAGTGTCTCTTATGTGGTGATATTTGAATTACTGCAAGTTGTATATACTTGTAAAGTGTCTCTTTCGTCTGCATATATTGTCTCTGCATTCAAAATTTTTGATCATGACCTCTTCAAAATTTGAATTGGATGTTTTCAATGGCTAAGGAGACTTTAGTCTCTAGCGCCAGAAAATGAGGGCAATTTTGCTTCAACAAAAATGTGCAAAGACTATTGATAAGTGATGGCCAAATGATTTGGAAGAAGGTAAGAAAATTGAACTTGATGAGGCTGAATGGAATTCAAATCTTTCTGCATTTGTCCGATAATGTACTTAGAGAAATTGGTGAAACTAAGAATGCTGCTAAATTGTGAGAAAATTAGAAGATACATAAATAAAACCATTCCAAACAAAGTGTATCTTCTAAAACATTTTTTTGGTTTTAAACTTGATCCATCTATTGACCTTGAGGCCAATGTTGACAGATTCAATAGATTGTCTTGTGACTTAGCCTTCTGTGATAAGAAGCTCTCAAAAGATCAGCTGGCTGTGGTCTTATTAAATTCATTTGGTGATATATATGTAGATGTTAAAAGTGCAATTGAATATGGAAGAGAAACTCTAACCACTGATATTATTATTTGTGCTTTAAGGAATAAGGAGTTAGAGTTAAAATCTGAAAGGAAGAATTTGTTAGTGGTGAAATGTTGATTATTAAACCCTAGTTTAATTCTAAGAATGGCAAAAAAATTGGATACAAGAAAAAGGGAAATGTAAAAGATAAAATGAAAACAAAAGGTGGAAAATGCTTTTATTGTCAAGAAGAAAGTCATTTTATCAAAGAGTCTCCTAAAAGGCTTAATGATAAGAAAAATAAGCCTAAAATTGATGTTGGTGCAACCTTAGCCTATAACTATGAGGCTAACATTGATGAAATCTATGTGGTTGTGAATAGTATCCCCCTCAAGAGTGGATTCTTGACTCAAGTTGCACATTTCAAATGTATCCTAATAGAGAGTGGTTTACTAAGTTTGAAAATGTAATTGGTGGTCAAGTTTTAATGGGTAATCATATGACATGTCAGGTAAAGGGAATAGGAACAATCACTTTACAGGTAAAGGATAATAATGAATTAGTTTTGGAGAAAACAAGATATGTTCCTGATTTACAAAGAAATTTTACCTCTTGGGGTTTTAGATGACCTAAACTATGACATATTGATTAACATGGGTTACATTAAAATCATGTGAGACTCACAACTGATTGTTGAAGCCCTCCAAGCGACATAGATTGTACATTTTATAAACTCAAAACTTTTTTGATTCCATTTCAATAGCAATTTTAGCTTAGAATGATAAATCTCAAATATGACATAAAAGATTAGATCATATTAGTGACAAAGGATTACAGATTTTGAAAAAAACAAGGTGCCTTGGAAAAAATAAAATAGAGAAACTCAATTTTTGTGATTATTGTATTCTAGGAAAACATAATAGATTATCTTTCTTACCTGGAATGCATAAATCTATGTTTATATTTGAATATTTACATGCTGATATTTGGGGACTGCTACTATGTCAACTTGTACTGGTTTTAAATACTTTTTGTCAATTATTGACGATTTTTATAGAAAAAACTGCACTTTCCTTTTAAGATCAAAGTCTGACAATTTTAATATTTTCAAAGAATCAAAATCAAATTGATAAAAAAATTAAAGTATTAAGAACTGATAATGGTTTAAAATTCTGCATCTTTGAATTTGATGAGTTGTGCAAATACTCTAGAATATTAAGATATAGAACTGTAGCACACACTTGCCAACAAAATTGTTTGGTTGAAAGAATGAATAAAACTATTCTTGAAAAAGTGCGACATATGCTTTTAAGTTCTGACATGCCTAACATATTTTGGGGTGAAGTTGTTAAAACTACAAATTATCTTATTAACAGAAGCCCTGCTAGTATTATACACTTTAAAACTCTTGAAAAGATGTGGATTGGAAAACCAGTTGGCTTAGTAACTTGAAGGTTTTTGGATGTGCAGCTTTTGCACATCAATCTGAATGGAAATTAAAACCTAGGGCCCTTAAGTTGTATTTTTAGGTTATGGAGAAAGAATTAAGGGATATAGACTATGGGTAAGGGAAATCAAAGATTATAAGATCATAATTAATAGAAATATTGTGTTTAATGAAGATGATCTACCCTGCCTTGAAACTGAAAAATAAAAAGAATATTTAGTAGACTGAAAGTGTTGAAAAAATGATTGAAATTGAGGAGGAGCATTCTGATGATGAAACTCATCAGACTGATGCACACCCCATTGAGAGAAATGAAAAAATCCCTTTAGATGAACCAGAAGGTGATACAGAGACAAATCAATCTTTAGATGACTAGAAGACAAATAAGACCTCCTGTTAGGTTTGATGAGGATGTCTCATTGTTATCTTACCAAAGTATGATTGAAAATTAGCCTGAATCCTTTGAGGAAGTTATGAGTAGTAAGGGCTCTAATCACTGGCTTGCAGCATTACAAGATGAAATGCAATCCCTTAAAAAGAATAAAACATGGGTTCTGGTTAAAAAACCTCAGAAAAAAGGATTGTTGATTGTAAATAGATTTTTAAAATTGAAATAGGAGAACAAAGTGAGAATGACATCAGATATAAAGTTAGACTTGTGGCAAAAGGCTTTACTAAAAAAGGGGTTGATTTCAATGAAATCTTCTCATCAGTTGTACAATTTACAACTGTTAGAGTTATTTTATTCTTAGCCACATAATTGGAAATTGGATGTTAAAACAACATTTTTAAATAGTGATCTTGATGAAACTATTTATATGAAACAACAGGAAAGTTTTAAAATAACCCAGAAAGTTGACTTAGTATGCCTGCTTAAAAATCCCTATTTGGCTTAAAACAAGCTTTTAGACAATGGTACAAAAGATTTGACTTTTTTGTACTTTGGCTTGGTTTTAAGAGAAGCAACTTTGATACCTGTATTTACTGTAAAGGAAATAATGGAGAAAATTCGGTTTATCTACTCCTTTATATAGATGACATGTTGTTGGCAAGTCATGACATAAAAGAGATATAAGAAATAAAAAATAAATTAAAATCAGAATTTGAAATGAAGGATATAGGTCCTGTCAAAAGGATTTTAGGATGGTGTTTGGTGGAGATTAAAATTAAGATTTTTAATAGATTTTAATAGAAATTTTTGGAATGTGTGGTTAAAAAGTTATGAGACTCATGAAAGATGTAACTAATATTGATTGTTTGACTTTGACTTTGATTTTTGCTCGTACGTAATTATCAAATTTCGGATGGGGATAAAATATATACGGGGTAGGTTAAAAGAAAGTATTACAAATTTATTGGTTTCTGTGATCTTATATATTCAAAGAATTCAGTATTTTATCTTTACTGGAAAAAGCAAAGACTAATAATTAGATTTTGTGGTCTAGGGTAGACTAGACAGGATCTAATTATTGGATTTTGGATATTATATGTCTAATCATGTCCTTGTGGTAGCTCCACAAAATATTGAGACGTAATTACGACAATTATAATAGTTTTAGATTTAATTGTAATTACAATAAAGTTTTGTACTTAGTTGTAATTGCTGTAAAAGTTGTAAACTTAATTATAATTGTAACTGAAATTTTAGGACTGAACATGTAATTAAATGTAAACTAATTGGATGTGAACTAACTTTAATTAAAACTCCTATTTGAATTTTAATCAAGACTCCTATTTGAATGTGGAGTTATTATTGTGAAAGATTGGAATTATTCTATCTTTATAAATAGAGATAGATAAAACCTAGAGGTTAGAACTCCTACCACAATCATAATACAATAATTTTATTTTGTTCAAATTTGGAGACTACTATAAAAAATTCGGAGGTTTAAAGTATCAAGTTCTTACAATTAAAAAGTTGAAAGCTCGTGATCCAAAAGTCTGGAAATTCGTGATTAAGAGTTTATTCGAAATCGACCA
>NW_019248532.1:5889-16904 GCF_002742605.1 Olea europaea var. sylvestris | reverse complement strand
AATTATTTAAAAATTTATATCTTCTTTGTAACACAAACTACTTCAATAATTTGATTACAATAGAATAATACTATTTAATACTATTGGTGTTTAATACCCGTCTAAGTGACAATATTGATGACATTAAATTATAGGTTAAATTAAATGCAATGAATTATGACTTGATATGCCAAAAAATAAAATGTTGAGTTGTTAGAAAGAGTTTGACACAATCCTAGACAGGCACTCACAAGCGTGTAAGGCCCGTGAATAAAAGATGACAAAAAGCCCACTCTTTCCGGCACCGGCACATGGGTAGAGGAAAAAAGCACACACTGAGATACATAGAGGAATACTTTCTGTGCTAGGATCCAAAATGCATTCTATTAATGAATTTGGATTTACGAACCCGTTTCTTGCATAGAAAAAGAAGTTGCCTATAAAAGAGAAGTCCAAAACAGCATCATACAACAGAGTTGAGATTCCCAGCAAAAAGTCACCTCCAGCAAGCCAGTGGAGTGTATTAGAGGAATTATTTCTGCTACTTATGGAAATCTGATATTGATGGGATTCGAGGAATTATTCCTTTCCGTTCGGCCCTCTTTCTTTTAAATTTTAATGTTTGAAATAGTGTTGTTTCGAAAATGTTTGGTTGAAAAAGAAGGAAAAATTTTCGATTTATGTTTAATATTATTTTATGAAAGATTGTGTGGTTGAAAATAATAATGAGAAGAAAAAAATTTAAAGAAAAGGAGGCCAAACGAGGGACTACTATCCTTGAATATCTTGAATCTCAACTTCAGGTAATTAACATTTAGATAGCTTTTTGTTCTATTTTATCCTTTCGAAAAAGATAAAAAGACCATTCACACCGGAAACCAAGAAATTATGCATACATTTCATCAGAAATAATAGATAATATCTTTTTTTTATACTTAAATCTTCATTCATAAAACAAAACTTATTAATCTGAAGTTCACAACAAAAAACTTCATTTATCCATTTCATAATGCTGGAACTAAAATTTGAATGGAGTTGTTTATGAAGAAAAAAAAAAAGAAAATAATTTTTAAAGAAAATGCATTTAATAAAAATCAAGGCTTATACATTTAAAAGTTCGAAAATGAGAAAGTAGTTGGCATGTATAATGCTACATTAATATGAAATACATAGGATGTTTTGTTATTTTAATAAGGGGCTGTTTTGTCTTTTCAGTTATTTATGCTGACAATATTTACATCTTTCAATAATGCTGACAATATTTCATCTTTCAAGAATCTGCCAAGTATTGTATGAAAATGAAATTCTAAGTGTTGTCTGAAAGTGAAATTCTATCACTTACTTCGGTTATGTAGCATGATTGTATATCTTTTTAGAAAAAATGTTTTTTTGTTACCGTTTTGTAAAACATAGTATATAAAATGTAAACAAACCCAGAGGCAACATGTAAGATACACTCCACTCAAGATGCATTTTGATAGCTTCTCATCGAAAAAATAAATCCATTTCCTTATTAATAATAAAAACTTTTAAATAATGTAATTTAACTATACACAGTAAGCAATAGAAAGCTTTAGCATATCTCTAACACTATATGCTAATTAAAAAACTAGCTTAAACAAAAATTTGAAATATTATCTATTTATCGTGTATATATTTAGTACCATTATTCAGAATCACATAAATTAATTGACATTAAATTATAGGTTAAATTAAATGCAAGGAATTATGACTTGATATGCCAAAAAATAAAGAATTAAGCCAAACGAACATAGGCTTTGACACAATGAGTGACATAGCACTCACAATCGAGGTGTGGGTCCCCATGAATAAAATAATCTCGACCTCTCCATGTGTGTGTGATATGTCAACCGAAGTGTCATCCTCTATGGTTTTGTAGCACGGTCCAAAAATAAAATGTTGAGTTGTCAAAAAGAGTTTGACACAATCCTTGATAGACACTCACATGCGCATGAGGCTCGAGAATAAAAGATGACAAAAAATATTTCCTTCCGCTCTTTCCTGCACATGGGTAAAGGAACAAAAACAAACACTGTGAGATCATAGTGGAATCCTGTCTGCGCTAGGATCGAAAAAGCATTCTATTAATGAATTTGGATTTACTAACACGTTTCTTGCATAGGAGAAGAAGTTGCCTATAAAAAGAGAAAGTCCAAAACCGTGTCATACAACAAAGTTGAAATTCCCAGCAAAAAGCCACCTCAAGGAAGCCAGTGGCGTGTATTAGAGGAATTATTCCGCTACTTCTGGAAATCTGATGTTGATGGGGGTGGTATTCGAGGAATTATTCCTTTTCGTTTGGCCCTCTTTCTTTCAAATTTTAATGTTTGGAATAATGATTTTTTTGGAGAATGTTTCATTGAAAAAGAAAGAAAAATTTTCAATTTATATGTAATATTATTTTTATGGAAGATTGTGTAGTTAAAAATAATAGTGAAAAGAAAAAAAATTAAAGAAAAAGGAAGCTAAATGGGGGCTACTATCCTTGAATATCTTGAATCTCAACTTCAGGTAATTAACATTTAGATAGCTTTTTGTTCTATTTACACGAATCACCTGACCAAATTGCAACTATAATTATTTTGCCAACCATCTAACATTTATATTTATAGTCGAAGTTAATCACAGATAAACACCAACAGATTTTCCTGGGCAACTGTCGAAGCTGATGGAGGCATGTGCAGAATGGGGTTGCTTCGGAACATGTTCTTGCTATCAATTAAGCATACGTGAAATGAAAGATGAAGATATTATGCCTCAAATTGATTAGAATTCACATAAAAGTAGATCCGATCCTACTTAGAGGTTACGTTCAATATGATAATAAATTGTAAGATATCTATCAATAAATTATGATCATCTATCTAGCAATTTAGTCATATATTATTGTTTGACAGATGAATCGTACTAAAATCAAATTCATATTTTAACTAGAGGGCTCTCTCTGAAACTGTTTTCTTAATAAATTATTTATTTTTAAGTAGCATCGTGTATAAACATTGAACTTAGTGATAAATAATTTTGAACTAATTATCAAAAAATAAAATAAAAAATTGATTGATTAGATTCCTAGATAGAGAAGTTTACAAAAACATCTTAAGCATTTCCATCATGGTATGTCAATCAGCCATGTATATATGAAGTTAACTGAAAATTAAAGCATGAGAGTTTATAGGCCCATTGAGTTTCTAACCTTGTATATGATGTTGATTGAAACTTAAAATAATTAATAAAATGTTGAATTACTGAGCCTACCATCGCTAAATATATAAAGTTAATTATATATGGATAGCAATAGATCAAACGTAATCCTAACGAAACCTTACATTATAAGTTAATTTCATATCAGGTAAAGTTGATTCAAAAGGTAAATGTAAGGCTGACATAGCGGGATCGGTTTGTTTATTTTAGAAGATCAAGATTGACTTGTGTTCTCCTCCGTGAGAACATCGAAATAATATATTTACTTGCCAAAAATGATACTGGAGTAAATGAGAAATTGGAGCTCAAAGTAATGTATTGGAAGAGATTTTTGTATTGGAAGGGAACTATTTTAAATTTATTCCACGTAGGAAAATAGATAAAGTCAATGACCACTTTAAATATGATCACACCTTGGAAGAGTGTAATCATCTGTAGTATAAAAACTCTCTCTACGTGCTGGCGCAGGGGTGCAAATAATGGACCGAAATACATTTTGGACATTGAACTTGTGTGCAGGCGCAACTTGCACACACGTAGACACATGAAAATCTCTCTTCTCTACATACATAATTTTACTTTCTATCAAGGTCTTCGTAATAATGTTCAAATACTAAGCCAGTTTGTCGAAATAGTATCTGCAGTGCTTAGACTCTACTAGTTTCCATTGTATCATAGGAAATAGACGCTCAAGCTAAACCACGAGCACTTTCGGTGAGGAAGCGAATTTGTTTTAAAGAAATTATATTTACACGGGCCTTGGTTGAAAGTTCATTCGCTCTTTTATTATTTCCCGGAATTTTATATTAATTGCTCTATTCTTACTGTAATTAATAAAATTATTTTAATATGCAATATTTTGGCAAACAAAACATTTGAGAAGAATTTGGAATCAAGTTTCCTTTGATGTGTCCACTGCAGAATTCCCCTCTATAAATTCTTCAATTACATGTGAGAGTAATCAAACTTTCAGTAATCCTTCCCATGGTTCCCAAACTTCTCTTCTCTTCTCTTCATAACTCTGATAAGCACTCTTCTGGTTAGCTGCAATGCAGCATCCGATGCCAATGAAAAGGTATGAAATTTGTGTTTATAATGAAACATCTGAGTGTTTTAATCCATGTTCAGATTTCTTTTCTTCTTGTAAATTTCGACATGCTGATGCAGGTATTCATTGTATACATGGCAGCTTACTTGTTGCAAGTGAAATTTGAGAAGGCTTGGCAACTGCCTTTCCATTTGCTTGGAGGAGGACCAAACCCTTCATCACTGAAACTCTCCGATTCAGGCCAAATTCCGGTGTCTAACATTCCAAAAATAACGTCGCTCTCAATTTTTGTTCTTTCAACGTCTTCAAGGAATCCCATGAAGTCCCATGATCTTGTTGTGTGGAGCTGCTTTTTGGTGTTAGGGAATACAGACACTACTGTGTCCATGCCTAAGTACGTATTAAATATATGTACATTAGATTAGAAGCAAGGGAAATTGGACTCACGTGTGCTGCAATTTACATTTTAATTGATTCATATTTGACATACTAGCAATTGTCTCTTTCTCTTCCTCAGTCATCTTGGCAACAAAGTCATTGAAGCTTTTGCGATACATATATTTAATACGTACTTAGGCATGGACACAGTAGTGTCTATATTCCCTAACACCAAAAAGCAGCTCCACACAACGAGATCATGAGACTTCATGGGATTCACTGAAGACATTGAAAGAACAAAAGTTGAGAGCGACATTATTGTGGAATGTTAGACACTGGGATTTGGCCTAAATCAGAGAGTTTCAGTGATGAAGGGTGGTCCTCCTCCAAGCAAATGGAAAGGCAGTTGCCAAGCCTCCTCAACATGTTTTAAAAATGGGGGTAAAATATTTAATCTCATTTTTACAGCATTATTTGTTTTGCTTATTTAAAAATGCAATGGTTAAATATGTCTTTGTACTCAGTAAAATACAATGATAAAATTTTATTAATCAATGTCACATTATATAATAAATAATATTACTCTTAAAAATGTGACGAGTTTCAAAATAGAACAACAATCAATCACGGCTGCTCCACGTTTTTGCCATGGGGAAGTAAAAGGTCTCCGCCAACTACGTATCAAAGTTGATGTAAAGACAAAGAGTGTAACACGTGCCTACAAAAAAGTCTTATTGTACCAATGAGAAAAAACAATTTGGACCAAGTATTTTTGTGCTCCATATGATAATTCGGCATAATTTATACATAATTGAAAAAGATCTTTAAATTGACACAATTCTTTTTTAGAGCATTTGACGAAAGTTTTCATGATTATGTTTTGTAATTTTATGTGAATGTAAAAGGAAAAAACTCACATTATTTTTGAAGTCAAATCAACGTACTCCAATTTTAAATAAATGAAGAAGTGCCACCATAACACGCTAGGCCTATTGATAAATATATCTTTAACAATTATCCTTTCATCTAGTAGTTTATTGTCTCGAGATAAGCTGCAAAATGCACTTAAGCCCCTTTTACTCTCCTTGTAAACTACTAATATTTTCACGTACAACATAACAGCAGATCATTGGACAATAGTCCTACGAATAATTGGTTAACTAAGATTGTGAAGAGGTAGTGCCAAAACATATTAAAACTGTAATTTGACACTTACAAGTAGAGTTTACGAAAGCCGGTTGCTATTTAAAAGGGATGATAACATATTTGGTCCCCCAAACTTTCAAAAACTTGTAGATATATCTCTAACCTTTAAAAATAGCACCTCACATGCCGACGTTTGAAAAATTATGCATGACTCGTCCCTGTTGACAGAATCCATACAATTTGACATTTTAAGATAATTTAACTGACAAAATTGTCCTCCCATTTAGATGAACCCAAAAAATAATAATAATAATAATAATAATAATATAAAAACATTCAAAATGAAAATCTAAAGGAAAAATTGCAATGTATGTCCAAAACATTTTCAAAAATCCAAATAAATTTCACTATAAACAATTAAAAGTAGATTTACAACAAAAGAAAAATAAAAGAATTTAAAAAATAAAAAAGAAATAGTTTCTTCAACCTAGTGCCACCACCACCCACTAAAAAATGAAAAATCATTTAAAGTAAAAGAATAATTAAACAAATGAAAATGTCAATCTTGCCCCAAACCCACCCATCTCCACACCGTCCCCGCCATCCAACTAAACCAAATTCCCATCACCAATCAACCATTGGTCATTATTGGTATTCGAACTCACAATCACCTAGAATCTACTATAATTTAAGAAGGAGAGCTTATAAAAGATGTTAACTATCTCAAAGAGAATAGACTATGAAAATCGTCATATAATCTCGGCCCATTATCGTTGTCATCAATTAACATCATCATTGGAATCATGAACACATCTCACAAATGATGTAGTGATCACTTAGATGATCACACTTCAAAGCAACAAGTGGTATTTTGGACGTCATCACTTCATGTCCCACCAATTAGAAATAAGCAATAATTACCTAGATGACACGTAATCATAACCTAAACCAAAATTACGACCTAGATAGTATGATGACATACATTGCCAATCTCTATAACCAATAAACCTCAAAGAATATTTCTTAGTGTACCGACTACTCACAACAAGGGAGGGATGGGTATTTTTGGATAATTTTTATACATGTGGGACCCACCTGGTGTGAATAGTCAATAAGGGGTCTATGAACCCCTAATTGTACACCAGGAGTAATTCAACCTCAAATGTGGATGGTGACACGCACTTTCAGGTCAACCAAATTATTCGTTGTAAATGCCTTTAAATGGGACAAATGGTATCCTCCAAAAGGCCGAGCTCATTGAGTCTCTCTTTTCTACTTCCAAATTCAATCAATCAAAATTAGCATTTTTATTTTAATAAAATCCAACAATTACTCTACAGATATCATATTTAGTTGATCAAAATTTGTCATCTCATTTTTAGTTGTCAATAGTCACCTCTTTATACCTCTCCAAGAAGCCATTACCTCCCGCCATGAACACCACTACAACTCGCGATTTGAAGACTTTAAATCTAATGTCAATTTCCTCTCCCAAGTTTACCATTACTGTAAAATCCATCTATCCTCGACCACACTTTTCAGCCCTCGTTTGTGGCAATAAATATACGGATAAGAAGTTCTCTCAAAATAACTTTTTTATTCTCAATTCAAACTTTAAAACAAAAGCTTCTAGACAGTTTATGTTATATCCTTAAAGTTTTACTTCGAAATGTTGTCTGCTTTCGAAAAATTAAACAGTAAAACATCTAACAAACTGATTCTTCCTTTTGTTGAGAGGTCGTATTTGAACCGTTCGGAGAAGAAATTGCTGAAATATTTTATTCTTGAAGATCCAAAACTAAGGAGATGGTGAAGATTAAAATTAGATTTTGTATAGATTTCGATAGAAGTTGATGAAATGTATGGTTGAAAAGTTGTGGAACCCATAAAATATATGGTTGAAATGAAATGTTGACTTTGACTTAAATTAAAATTAAAATTTTAATTGGTACCAAACTGGGGCTAAATCTCAATGTGATTATAGGTTGGGCATAATTGTTTTATGGAATAGTGGCAATTGATTTTTTATGTGATTATGCAGGGTGTGATGTTTTATGGAATGGTAGCAATTGATTGTTTTTTGTTTCCTTTTTTTCTTTTTCTTTTTTTGATGGCAACGAGCAATGTTTCGGATGTGACACGAGGCAATGCTAGTTTTTAGTGCAACATGCGGTGATGGTGATTTCGGTTGTGGATTTCGGGGTAGTTTTATAGTGGTGGGATGGATGTTGGAGATGATAAAGAATACTTATTCTCAAATTAACATAATTGTAAAAACTCATTTGTTCATTGCATTTTTAATAAGCAAAATAGACAATACTGTAAAAATGGATTAAATATTTGAATCTCATTTTAAAGCATGTTAACAATATTTTTTTTGACGAAAATCATGATTAAGAATAAGATTTTTTGATTAATGAAATGTTAAAAATAAAAACATGATAAAGAAAAAAAATTAAAGACATAAGTTTGATAATTAATAAATGTTCATGATCTTTAATATAATTAAAATGTGGTATATTTATAAATAAAAAATAAAAAAAATCTACTTATACACACACACATATGGTGTGAATATAATCACCCATTACTTGAGCGGGAATATGTAGATAGATGATTTTCCCCTACTTAAAAGTTTTCAAAAGTGGGATGATTTGCTTTTTTGAAAATGTTTAGGGCCTTAACCGCAATTTCTCCTTTACATTTTCATATGGCTCAATTTCTCCTTTACATTTTCATATGGCTCCCTTTTCATTTTTCGTTCACTTATATGGAGGGTTCTATCAATGTGAAAGAAACATGCCTATTTTTTCAAATTTGGGGATTTCTGATGCTATTTTTAAAGGTTAGGGATACATAAATTTTTTGAAAGATCAAGGACCAAATATGCTATTATCCCTATTTAAAATTGATATGTTACTTGGGACAAATGGACAGCGTGATGTACGACGTCAGTTGGTCGTATATTGACATCAAATCAGGACTTTTACCTTTCATTAGATCGATACGACCCGATCCATATGCAAATTCGCCATTCGTGTCCGTCCAAATTGCAATTAAATGAAAAAACACATTTAAAAGTTTAGCACCGACAAACAGAATTACCAATAGTCATCAAAGCGGACTTGGTAGTGGAAAGAAACCATGTTGGGTTAAATAATTTAACGTAAGTAGTTGCTCCAGATGAATAAGGGCATGACATGGATATTCCAGACATAATTTTTATCACCACAAATATTTACCGATAGAAATTTTTCAACGATACATATTGAAGGTAAAAGTCCCGTCAGTAATATTTCAATGGCAGTATAACCCATCGGTAGTTACCGACGAATTTACGTACATATACACATTCATCAAAAATATCGATCGATTTCTATGACAAATATTAGTAACAATTTTAGTGATGACTTAGTTCAATGAAAATTACAGACAAAATTGCCATTGCTAGTTCAGTTAAAGATATCTTGTATAGATTATGCATCATTCAAAGACATACAAATCACTACGATATTTTGACAATAATTCACCATATAATCGATGAAATTCTTGACGTGCAATTTTCATCAATAAACGTTAAAATCACACAAGAAATTTTAGGTAGCATAGACAACAGTGGGATTCCTTACTTGAAACATTCCATCATTCCACATCAAAACGCCGACAACCTTCTCGAAGTCAATGTGGCATTACGAAAGAATGGACGGCAAAACATTAATATTAATTTTGGTTGGCGCCACTGAGGTCGCATGAGAGTGAACAGTAGCGAATCAACATTTGTGACTGTCCGATAGAAGACATAGGTGACAAAACCACCGAACTTGGCAATTAATGAAAATGAAGGATAGTTTAGGTCCCAAACTATATCATTGTTATGTTGAGTGCAAATGATGTTATCTCCAATAATAAGTGTTAGGTTCTTAATGCTATAACCTTCCTCACATACGAATTTAACATAATCATTTGGTAGTATATTAATACCAAACCAGGACATTTAGCCTTCAATAGATCAATACGACCCGATCCATATGCAAATTCACCATTCATGCTCGTATTTATACTCATTAGGGAAGCTAAAAAAATAAAAACAAAGAGAAGAAATGGTTGAATTATGTCCCTCTTAATCTTCAAATTTGGTTCAAATTCTAAAGAAATTTATTGCAAAAATTCTAGTTTTGATCAAGTACTTTGAATTTGAGAGGCTAACTAGAGCATGTTTAAGTGAGCCTTTCTTAAGAAGGTAAGACTTGTTTTATTGTCTTGAGGTTATTTTGTATATTACCCTTTCAAGTGTTTATATATCTTTCTCTCTTATAATGATATACTACTTTAAATTCAGTATTAATAAGTTAACGTCCAAATTGCAATTAAATGAAAAAACACATTTAAAAGTTTAGCACCGACAAACAGAATTACCAATAGTCATCAAAGCAGACTTGGTAGTGGAAAGAAACCATGTTGGGTTAAATAATTTAACGTAAGTAGTTGCTCCAGATGAATAAGGGCATGACATGGATATTCCAGACATAATTTTTATCACCACAAATATTTACCGATAGAAATTTTTCAACGATACATATTGAAGGTAAAAGTCCCGTCAGTAATATTTCAATGGCAGTATAACCCATCGGTAGTTACCGACGAATTTACGTACATATACACATTCATCAAAAATATCGATCGATTTCTATGACAAATATTAGTAACAATTTTAGTGATGACTTAGTTCGATGGAAATTACCGCGAAATTATCATTGCTATTTCCGTTAAAGAAGGGATACACAGACATGATATTACAAATTATTACAATATTTTGACAATAATTCTCTACATAATTGATGAAATTCTTGACTTGTGTAATTTTCATTACTAAACAAAAAATGATACCTAAGATTTTAGGCAGCATAGGAAACAACGAGTCTCCCCACTTGAAACATTCCATCATTCCACACCATAACACCAGACAGCTTGCTCGAAGTCAATGTGACATTAATTGTCATCACAAATGTTTGTGTTTGTTCAATAGCTTTAAGTGAAAGAACGGATGGAAAATCATTAATACTAACTTTGGTTGGCGCTACTATTATTGCAGTGTGAGTGGATACTAGCGAACCGACATTTGTAATTGTCTGATAGAAGACATAGGTGACGGAACCACCAGACTTGGCACATAATGCAAAGGATGAATAGTTTAGGTCCAAGTAGAAAAGACGTTATCTTCAATGATAAGTGTCAAGTTCTT
>NW_019248532.1:0-4260 GCF_002742605.1 Olea europaea var. sylvestris | reverse complement strand
AAGAGGGCGTGCCACGGATCTTCCAGATATATAATATTTGTTATATCAACTCAAATGTTTACCGACAAAATTTTTACGATGACACATACCTAAGGTAAAAGTCTCGTCAGTAATAATTCAACGGAAACATAACCTGTCGGTAATTACCGATGAATTTACCAACATATACACATCTATGGAAAATACCGACGGGTTTTTATGACAAATATTAGTAATAATTTTAGCGATGACTTAGTTTAATGAAAATTACTGACGAAATTGCTATTGCTAGTTCTGCTAAAGAAATGATATCTCGGATAGATTATACAACATCCAAAGCTGTGATATTACAAATCACTGCAATATTTTGACAATAATTCAAAGTCTAATTGATGAAATTCTTGACGTGCAATTTTCATCAAAAAATATTAAAATCACACATGAAATTTTAGGTAGCATAGTGAACAATGGGACTCCACACTTGAAACATTCCATCATTCCACATCAAAGTGCCGAACAACCTACTCAAAGTCAATGTGGCATTACGAAAGAACGGATGATGAAACATTAATACTGATTTTGGTTGGCGCCACTGAGGTCACAGTGAGTGGATACTAGCGAATCGACATTTGTGATTGTCCCATAGAAGATACAAGTGAAGAAATCACCAAACTTGGCAGATAATGCAAAGGAAGGATAGTTTAGGTCCCAAACTATACCACTGTTATGTTGAGTGCATGTTATCTCCAGTAATAAGTGTTAGGTTCTTAATGCTATAACCTTGCCTACATAGGAATTTAACGTAGTCATTTGGTTGTATATTGATAACAAACAAGGACTATTAGCCTTCACTAGATCGATAAAACCCGATCCATATGCAGACTCATCATTCGTGTTCATATCCGTACTAATTATAGTAGCTGAAAAATAAAAATAAAGAGAAGAAATAACCGAATTATTTACCTCTTAATCTTCAAACTTAGTGTTCAAATTCTAAAGAAATTTATTGTAGAAATTTTAGTATTAATCAAGTACTTTGAATTGGAGAGGCTAACTAGAGCGTGTTTAAGTGAGCATTTTTCAAGAAAGAAAGACTTGATTTTATTATCATGAGGTTATTTTGTACGTTACATTTCCAAGTTTATATATATAAGGATATGTTACTTTAAATTCAGTATTAATAAGTTAACGTCCATGTAGCAATTAAATCAAAAAACACATTTAAAAGTTTAGCATCGACAAAGAGAATTACCAATAGTCATGAAAGCGGACTTGGTAGCGGAAAGAAACCAAGTTGGGTTAAATACTTTAACGTAAGTAGTTGCTCCAGAGGAATGAGGGCATGACATGGATATTCTAGACATAATTTTTGTCACCACAAATATTTACCGACATCAATTTTTCAACGACACGTATAGAAGGTAAAAGTCCCGTCAGTAATATTTCCATGGCAGTATAACCCATCGGTAGTTACCGACGAATTTACCTACATATACACGTTCATCGAAAATATCGATCGATTTTTATGACAAATATTAGTAACAATTTTAGCGATGATTTAGTTAGATGAAAATTACCGACGAAATTATTATTGCTATTTCCGTTAAAGAAGTGATGCACAGACATGATATTGCAAATTATTACAATATTTTGATAATAATTCTCTATATAATTGACGATATTACTAAAAAAAAAATGACACCTAAGATTTTAAGCAGCATGGGAAACAATGAGTCTCCCCACTTGAAACATTCCATCATTCCACACCATAACACCAAATAGCTTGCTCGAAGTTAATGTAGCATTATTTATCATCACAAATGTTTGTTTCTGCCCAATAGCTTTAAACGAAAGAATGGATGGTGAAACATTAATATTGACTTTGGTTGGCGCCACTATGATTGCGATGTGAGTGGATGCTAGCGAACCAGCGTTTATGACTATATGATAGAAGACACGAGTGATGAAACCACCAGACTTGGCAGATAACGCAAATGATGGATAGTTTAGATCCCAAACTGTACCATTGTTACATTAAGTGCAAATGATGTCATCTCCAGTAATAAATGTCGGGTTCTTAATATTGTAACTTTGCCCACGTAGGATTTGATGTAATTATTTGGTCCCATATCGTATACCAGACAAGGACTTTTAACTTCGCTAGATCGATATGACCCAATCCATATGCAAACTCATCATTTGTATTAATATTCATACTCATTGGAGTAGCTGGAAAATTAAAATAAAGAGAAGTAACAGTCAAATTATGCCCCCCCTTAATTCTCAAATTTGGTGTTCAAATTCTAAAAAAAAATTATTGCAAAACTTCTAGTCTTGATCAAGTACTTTTCATTGGAGAAGCTAATCAGAGCATGTTTAAGTGAGTTTTTTTCAAAAAAAAAGTAAGGAAATACTTGATTTTATTGTCTTGAGGTTATGTTGTACATTACCCTTTCAATATTTCATATCTCCCTATTATGATGATATACTACTTTAAATTCAATATTAATAAGATAATGTCCTTGTGATAGTTAGATTAAAAAACACACTTAATAGTTAGTATAAACAAAGAGAATTCAGTAGTCGTCAAAGCAAACTTGACGGCAGAAAGAGACCAAGTTGGGTTAAATGATTTAACATAAGCATCTTCTCCAAAGACATGAGGACATGTCATGGATCTTCCAGATATAATATTTGTTATATCACCACAAATGTTTTCCGACAAAATTTTTACAACGATACATACCGAAGGTAAAAGTCACATCAGTAATATTTCAACGGCAACATAACCCGTCGGTAGTTACCGACGAATTTACCAACATACACATCCATGGAAAATACCGATGGGTTTTTATAACAAATATTAGTAACAGTTTTAGCGATGACTTAGTTCAATGAAAATTATTGACGAAATTGCTATTGCTAGTTCCATTAAAGAAGTGGTATCTTGTATAGATCATACAACATCCAAAGATGTGATATTACAAATCACTGCAATATTTTGACAATAATTCACTATCTAATTAATGAAATTCTTGACGAACAATTTTCATCAATAAATATTAAAATCACACATGAAATTTTAACTAGCATAGGCAACAATGGGATTCCACACTTGAAACATTCAATCATTCCACATCAAAGCACCAGACAACTTGCTCGAAGTCAATGTGGCATTACAAAAGAACGGACGGCAAAACATTAATATTGATTTGGGTTGGCGCCACTAAGGTCGTTGTGTGAGTGGATACTAGCGAATTGACATCTGTGACTGTCTGATAGAAGACACAGGTGACGAAACCACCAAACTTGGTAGATAATGCAAAGGAAGTATAGTTTAGGTCCCAAACTATACCATTGTTATGTTGAGAGCAAGTGACGTTATCTCCAGTAATAAGTGTTAGGTTCCTAATGCTACAACCTTGCCCACATAGGAATTTAATGTAGTCATTTGGTTGTATATTGATAACAAACAAGGATTTTTAGCCTTCACTAGATCGATACGACCCGATCCATATGCAAACTCATCATCTATTCATATCCGTAATAATTAGAGCAACTGAAAATTAAAAATAAGAGAAGAAATAACAGAATTATTTTCCTCTTAATCTTCAAACTTGGTGTTCAAATTCTAAAGAAATTTATTGTAGAAATTCTAGTCTTGATCAAGTACTATGAATTGGAGAGGCTAACTAGAGTATGTTTAAGTGAGCCTTTTTCAATAAAGAAAGTCTTGATTTTATTATCATGAGGTTATTTTGTACGTCACCCTTCCAAGTTTTTATATATCTCTCTCTTATAATGATATATTACTTTAAATTCAGTATTAATAAGTTAATGTCCTTGTAGCATTTTGATCGAAAAACATATTTAAATGTTTAGTATCGACAAAGAGAATTACCAATAGTCATCAAAGCAGACTTGATAGTAGAAAGAAACCGAGTTGGATTAAATGAGTTAACGTAAGTAGTTGCTCCAAAGGCATGGATGTTCTAGATATAATATTTGTCACAACAAATGTTTACCGACAGAAATTTTTCAACAATACATACTGAAGATAAAAGTTCCATCAGTAATATTTCAATGGCAGTATAACCCATCAGTAGTTGCCGATGAATTTACCTACTTATACACGTTCATCGAAAATATCAATCGATTTCTATGACAAATATTCGTAACAGTTTTAACGATGACTTAGTTCGATAGAAATTACTGACAAAATTATCATTGCTATTTCTATTGAAGAAGGGGTACAGAGACATGATATTACAAATTATTACA
>NW_019248531.1:0-1373 GCF_002742605.1 Olea europaea var. sylvestris | reverse complement strand
CTAATTCGATTGGAATCGAGCCAATGAAAAGTGATTTTTTATTTCTTGATAACTTCAGGTTCGTTCGTTTTCGGCTACTTGCCTGTCTAATTCGATTGGAATTCAGCCAACGAAAAGTGGTTTTTGATTTCATGATAACTTCAGGTTTGTTCATTTCTGGGGAAATACGAGTCTAATTCGATTGTAATCGAGCCAATGAAAAGTGTTTTTTAATTTCATGATAACTTCGGGCTTGATCATTTTCGGAGAATTGCCAGTCTAATTCGATTGGAATCGAGCCAATGAAAAGTGGTTTTTGATTTCATGATAACTTCGGGTTTGTTCGTTTTCGGCTTATTGCTAGTCTAATTCGATTGGAATCGAGCCAATGAAAAGTGGTTTTTGATTTCATGATAACTTCGGGTTTGTTCTTTTTCGTGAATTGCTAGTCTAACTCGATTCGAATCCAGCCAATGAAAAGTGGTTTTTGATTTCATGAAAACTTCGGGTTTGATCGTTTACAATGAATTGCTAGTCTAATTCGCTTGAAATTGACCCAATGAAAAGTGGTTTTTGATTTCATGATAACTTCAAGTTCGATCATTTTCGGCAAATTGCTAGTATAATTCGATTTGAAAAGAGCCAATGAAAAATTGTTTTTGATTTCATGATAACTTCGGGTTTGTTCTTTTTCGTGAATTGCTAGTCTAACTCGATTGGAATCGAGCCAATGAAAAGTGGTTTATGATTTCATGAAAACTTCAGGTTTGATCGTTTTCGGTGAATTGCTAGTCTAATTCGATTGGAATCGAGCAAAATGAAAAGTGATTTTTGATTTCTTGATAACTTCAGGTTTGTTCGTTTTTATCGAATTGCTAGTCTAATTCGATTGGAATCGAGCAAAATGAAAAGTGATTTTTGATTTCTTGATAACTTCAGGTTTGTTCGTTTTTATCGAATTGCTAGTCTAATTCGATTGGAATCGAGCAAAATGAAAAGTGATTTTTGATTTCTTGATAACTTCAGGTTTGTTCGTTTTTATCGAATTGCTAGTCTAATTCGATTGGAATCGAGCAAAATGAAAAGTGATTTTTGATTTCTTGATAACTTCAGGTTTGTTCGTTTTTATCGAATTGCTAGTCTAATTCGATTGGAATCGAGCAAAATGAAAAGTGATTTTTGATTTCTTGATAACTTCAGGTTTGTTCGTTTTTATCTAATTGCTAGTCTAATTCGATTGGAATTCAGCCAATGAAAAGTGCTTTTTGATTTCATGATAACTTCAGGTTTGTTCATTTTTGGAGAAACACTTGTCTAATTCGATTGGAATCGAGCCAATGAAAAGTGGTTTTTGATTTCATGATAACTTCGGGGTTAATCACTTTCGGCGAATT
>NW_019248530.1:1166-1373 GCF_002742605.1 Olea europaea var. sylvestris | reverse complement strand
TGGAGTACTGGATGATTTTTGGTTGTTTGGGGTTGAAATCGACCGGGTAAAGGTGGTATGTCGGGTGGTGGATCTAGATTTTTGAAGGTTTGTGATTTGCCTCCCATTCTAGAATGAAGGGAGAGCGTTTTGGGTTAGAGAGAGAAAGTGCTTTTTAGGGTTTGGGTTTGGTTTTGGTTTAGGGTTTGGGGTTTGGGGTTTGGGGTT
>NW_019248530.1:0-779 GCF_002742605.1 Olea europaea var. sylvestris | reverse complement strand
GTTTAGGGTTTGGTTTTGGTTTAGGGTTTAGGGTTTGGGGTCTGGGGTTTAGGGATTTTGGTCCTTCAGGAATCATTGGCGATGGTCCCAGACCCTGATTCAATGCGTAGAGTGGAGTTTTGACAACATTGGGATTTGTGCCATCAACATTTTCATATAAATCTGATTCTATTGCTTCCAAAACCATTTTAGCTTGAGGTGCTGCAAGATTTTGGGTTGTTTGGGGTTGAAATCCAGCGGGTAAAGGTTGTATATCGGGTGGTGGATTAAGATTTTTGAAGAATTGTGATTTGTCTCCCATTTTAGAGAGAAGGGAGAGCATTTTGCGTTAGAGAGAGAAAGTGCTGTTTAGGATTTGGTTTTGGTTTAGGGTTAGGGGTTTGGGGTTTAGGGTTTTCGACCCTTCCGGAATCATTGGTGATGGTCCCAGACCCTGATTCAATGCGTAGATTGGAGTTTTGACAACATTGGGATTCGTGCCATCAACATTTTCATATAAATCTAATTCTATTGCTTCCAAAACCATTGTAGAATGAAGTGCTGGAAGATTTTGGGTTGTTTGGGGTTGAAATCCATTGGGTAAAGGTGGTATGTCGGGTGGTGGATCAAGATTTTTGAAGGATTGTGATTTCTCTCCCATTTTAGAGAGAAAGGAGAGCGTTTTGGGCTAGAGAGAGAAAGTGTGGTTTAGGGTTGGGTTTTGGTTTAGGGTTTAGGGTTCAGGGTTTGGGGTTTGGGGTTTATGGTTTAGGGTTTAGGGATTTCGACCCTTCTGGAAC
>NW_019248529.1:0-1373 GCF_002742605.1 Olea europaea var. sylvestris | reverse complement strand
TTAAAAATCATACAATTTATACGAATTATAAATTAAATAAACGTTGTTTACAACTTTCCTCCTTTTTTTTCATTTTTTTTTTTTGGCTTGAAAAATCCATCTATAACTATTATAATAAAAGATAATAAATATTAGATTAAAGAATTGAATATTAGAACAATAAATTAAGGTTGAAACTACAATATTGCTAATTGAAAATGATTGAAGTAAATTGATATGAAATTCAAAATTTGCCCCATATTTATAGCAAAAAATAAAAAAATAAAAATCAACTTGACCAAATTTAAATTTCACATTTGAAATTCAAAAATTTGAACACCAATTTAAGGCAATACAAGCTGCCTACTGCCTGTAAACACGACAGCTACTGCTGCCTTAACGGGGAGCTAATATAGCTACCTGTTATAATAAGCTTATAACTGAGGTAGCTATACGTAAAATTTTTTCGATAATTTTTTTTATTGTTACAGGCTGGCCCGTGTGGCTTGTCGAGCCATACGGCCGGCTCGGGCACCAGCCGATGCCCCAAAATGGGGCTCGGCCCGAGCCTTGGCTCGATTTCTCTGAGCCACGAGCCGACAAGCCCTTTTAACACCCCTAGATATAGGGGAATTCTTCAAGGCAAATAGGTACGATCCTTCTGCCTCTAGGGATGGCCATGGTAAGGTCCATCTTTTCTTACATAGTCAAGAGGTTTGCCTTTTCTAGATGATGAATCCTTCCTTGCCAGGGATGGGATATTTATCTTCAATCTTTACTAAAGACATTTGCAAGGCTCCAATGAGGCTCTCACAATTTAGAACAATGTTGTTTAACATCATTGGTGTTAAAACATAGTCTTGATGGCCTAAAATGACATTAAATGAGATATATAATTAAATGAATAATTTAATTCTACTTTTCATTGAACGTATCATTTCACGTTATCTAGACGAATGTTGTATCATATTATCATTATTCCAAAGTTAAAGGCATGATGACATGGTTTGTATGTAACACATAATCCTTTTGTCTTACGTGGCTCACATGTGGCATCCATGTAGGGGCGAAGTGGTAACAAAATTTATTGTATCTCTTTGTCAATCCTGTTTTAGGATGATTTTGGCTTGTATACAGTGAAATTAAATGTTTTGTAAATAGGTAGTGGTGTTAACAACCTACATGCTGTAGTTCCTGTTATTCTCATCAACGGAGTGATCAGAGTGCAATTGTTAAAAATAATTTTGTGACTAATTTGGCCAAAAAAAAATTAAAAATTGAAAATTAACTTTAATTTTTCCTGCAACTTTAGAGACGAAATATGTATTTAAACCTTTGTCTTGGTTTGGTTCAACTAAAAAATCTAATTAAAATTTAAATCAAAATCAACAATT
>NW_019248528.1:0-1373 GCF_002742605.1 Olea europaea var. sylvestris | reverse complement strand
ATCGAAAGCCACTTTTCATTGGCTCGATTTTAATCGAATAAGACTAGCAACTCGCCAAGAACGAACAAACCCAAAGTTATCATATAATCAGAACCCCTTCTCATTGGCTCGATTCCAATCCAATTAGACTAGCAATTCGTCGAAAATGATCAAACCTGAAGTTAACATGAAATCGAAAATCACTTTTCATTCGCTCGATTCCAATTGAATTAGACTAGCAATTTTTCGAAAACGATCAGACCCGAAGTTATCATGAAATCAAAAACCACTTTTCATTGGCTCGATTCTAATCGAATTAGACTAGCAATTCGTCGAAAATGATCAAACCCGAAGTTAACATGAAATCGAAAATCACTTTTCATTCGCTCGATTCCAATTGAATTAGACTAGCAATTTTTCGAAAACGATCAGACCCGAAGTTATCATGAAATCAAAAACCACTTTTCATTGGCTCGATTCTAATCGAATTAGACTAGCAATTCGTCGAAAATGATCAAACCCGAAGTTAACATGAAATCGAAAATCACTTTTCATTCGCTCGATTCCAATTGAATTAGACTAGCAATTTTTCGAAAACGATCAGACCCGAAGTTATCATGAAATCAAAAACCACTTTTCATTGGCTCGATTGCAATCGAATTAGACTAGCAATTCGCCAAAAATGAACAAACCCGAAGTTATCATCAAATCAAAACCCCTTTTCGTTGGCTCTATTCCAATCGAATTAGAATAGCAATTCGTCGAAAATGATCAAACCCGAAGTTATCATGAAATCAAAAACAACTTTTCATTGGCTTGATTCCAATCGAATTAGACTAGCAATTCATCGAAAACGAACAAACCCGAAGTTATCATGAAAACAAAAACCACTTTTCATTGGCTCGATTGCAATCGAATTAGACTAGCACTTCGACAAAAAAGAACAAACCCGAAGTTACCATGAAATCAAAAACCACTTTTCATTGGCTCGATTCCAATCGAATTACACTAGCATTTCGCAAAAAACGAACAAATTCGAAGTTATAATGAAATCGAAGACCACTTTTCATTGGCTCGATTCCAATCGAATTAAACTAGCAATTTACCAAAAAGAACAAATCCGAAGTTATCATGAAATCTAAAACTACTTTTCACTGGCCCGATTCCAATCGAATTAGACTAGCAATTCGTCGAAAATGATCAAACCCGAAGTTATGATGAAATCAAAATCCACTATTCATTAGCTCGATTCCAATCAAATTAGACTAGCATTTCGCCAAAAACGAACAAACCCGAAGTTATCATGAAATGAAAACGACTTTTCATTGGCTCTATTCTAATCGAATTAGACTAGCTATTCGCCAAAAATGAACAAACCCGAAGTTATCATGAAA
>NW_019248527.1:0-1373 GCF_002742605.1 Olea europaea var. sylvestris | reverse complement strand
GAACAATGATTTTGAAAAAAATAAAATAAAAATGAAGAAGATGAAGTAGAAAAGCCATTAATGCTAAAAAAATAACTATATACTTCCAATTCATAAGAAATTTATATAATTTTGTTTCGAGAAATTTAATCTCATCCCAATTTTCGAGTTAATTAGGCTCTCCTCAATTCTTGATAGAATGTAATTTTATTTTATTTTTTGGAAATCTTGTTTTTGTTGATAAGTTGTATTTAATAGTTGTTATTTTGACATTTTATGATTTTTTCGACATTTTTAAAACTTGTTATCGACATTTGGACCCTATTTATTTTGACACTTGACACTTTATTTATTTAAAACGGGATTTCATTCTGAACATGAGAATTCTCTACATTTAATAAAGTTCTTCACCTTTTAAGTTTAGTTGTACATTTTTTAAATGTTTTATTTACGCATTTATAGGGAAAAGTGAGCATTTAATGCATAATTTATATGATAATTTTTTAAATAAGTAGTATAGATTATGTGTCAAGTTATTATTGACCAATAAAAATTTTAATTATATGAATATTCTTGTCTTCATTATGAAATTTAAAATTGTTAATGAGGTTGTTTGGTCTAAATTGTACAATGGACATTGAACAAATTTTGGACATTTGGACAAATAACCATGTAAAAGTAGACATATTTTGCAATTTTCTCTTAAAATAATTACTATGTCCTTTAAGGTAGACAATTTCTCAATTACTTTATAATTGATTTCTTTCTTTAGCATACATGAATCATTGTGAATATCATTATGCCATTTTTGCAAAATCATATGTGTTCTTCACTCTTCATTGATCTTTCTTTTACGTTATAACCGTTTGATACCTTTTTTTGTGATATATATTTTTCCCTAGTTAGCATGGCACTAAAACACAAATTAATCCTTGGTATTGCATACGAGAAATCGGATGGACATGTAAAATGGTTGTTGTAGACCTGATTTCCACCTCTCCTATTGTTACGGCTATTGATACTGATATGCTACCTTTTATGGAAAACCGTCCTTCCTCACTTCAATTAATCACCCATTTTCTATCCCGTTGATCTAAGACTGATTCTTCTTCTCTTGTAAAAGGAGGTTGACTTGCCTTACCGACTTTATTATAAAGTGCTTTATTCTCTCTTCTGTCTTCACGAACATCACAGAAGGGAAATATAATGTATCAGCACCTTTGGCTAATGAATACTGAGGTAATCTTTCTAAAACAAACTTTGTTGTTTTATTTATATTTAATTATACATTTAAGTACATATTATAAAGAAAATATCTGTTTTAACTTTTGTAATGTATTTTACATATTTCAATTTCAGGTTAGTAATAATTTTACTAAGTAAATTTTTTTGTT
>NW_019248526.1:0-1373 GCF_002742605.1 Olea europaea var. sylvestris | reverse complement strand
AATCGAGCCGGCGGCAATATCGTCATTTTTCGCGGCGATGTCGGAATGGGCTGAAATTTGACAGTTTGATCGGAAACAAAAATTGCGCCGGGGGCAATTTCGTCATTTTTTGCGGCGATGTCGGAATGGGCTCAAATTTGACCGGTTGATCGGAAACAAAAAACACGCCGACGGCAATGTCGTCATTTTTCGCGACGGTGTCGGAATGGGCTCAAATTCGACAGGTTGATCGGAAACAAATATCGCGCCGGGGGCAATTTCGTCATTTTTCGCGACGGTGTCGGAATGGGCTCAAATTTGACAGGTTGATCGGAAACAAAAATTGCGCCGGGGGCAATTTCGTCATTTTCCGCGGCGATGTCGGAATGGGCTCAAATTTGACAGTTTGATCGGAAACAGAAATCGCGCCAGGGGCAATTTCGTCATTTTTCGCGACTGTGTCGGAATGGGCTCAAATTTGACCGGTTGATCCGAAACAAAAATCCCGCCGACGGCAATGTCGTCATTTTTCGCGACGGTGTCGGAATGGGCTCAAATTCGACAGGTTGAACCGAAACAAAAATCGCGCCGGGGGCAATTTCGTCATTTTCCGCGGCGATGTCGGAATGGGCTCAAATTTGACCGGTTGATCCGAAACAAAATTCACGCCAAGGGCAATTTCGTCATTTTTCTCGACGGTGTCGTAATGGGCTGAAATTTGGCAGGTTGATCGGAAACAAAAATTGCACCAGGGGAACTTTCGTCATTTTCCGCGACGGTGTCGGAATGTACTCAAATTTGACAGGTCGATCGAAAACAAAAATCGCGCCAGGGGTAACTTCGTCATTTCTCGCGACGGTGTTGGAATGGGTATAAATTTGACAGGTTGATCGAAAACAAAAATCGCGCGCGGCTGCAATTTTGTCATTTTTTGCGACGGTGTCAGAATGGGCTCAAATTTGATAGGTTGATAGAAAACAAAAGTCGCGCCGAGGGCAATTTCGTCATTTTTCGCGACGCTGTCGGAATGGGCTCAAATTTGACAGGTTGATCGGAAACAAAATCACTCCAAGGGTAACTTCGTCATTTTTCGCGGTGGCGTTGGAAAGGGCTGAAATTTGGTTGGTTGACTGGAAGCTAAAATCTCGCCGGGGGCAATTTCGTCATTTTTCGCGTTCGTGTCGGAATGGGCTCAAATTTGATAGGTTGATCGGAAACAAAATCGCGCCGCGGGCTATTTCGTCATTTTTCGTGACGATGTCAAAATGCGCTCAAATTTGACAGGTTGATCGGAAACAAAAATCACGCCGACGGCAATTTCGTCATTTTACACGAAGGTGTCGGAATGGGCTCAAATTTGACAGGTTGATTGGAAACAAAAATCACGCTGGCGG
>NW_019248525.1:0-1373 GCF_002742605.1 Olea europaea var. sylvestris | reverse complement strand
GGATTGGGCCGAGATTTGGCTGGTAGATCGGAAACAAAAATTGCGGCGGAGGCAATTTTTTCATTTTTCGCGACGGTGTCGGAATGGGCTAAAATTTCACAGACCGATCGGAAAAAAAAATCGCGCCGAGGCAAATTTTGTCATTTTTCGCGACGGCGTCGGAATGGGCTAAAATTTGACAGACTGATCGAAACAAAAATCGCGCCGTGGCAATTTCTTCATTTTTCGCGACGGTGCCGTAATGGGCTAAAATTTGACGGATTGATCGGAAACAAAAATCGTGTCGGGGGCAATTTCGTCATTTTTCGCGACGGTGTCGGAATGGGCTAAAATTTCACAGACCGATCGGAAAAAAAAATCGCGCCGAGGCAAATTTTGTCATTTTTCGCGACGGCGTCGGAATGGGCTAAAATTTGACAGACTGATCGAAACAAAAATCGCGCCGGGGGCAATTTCGTCATTTTTCGCGATAGTGTCGAAGTGGGCTAAAATTTGACAGGTCGATCGGAAACAAAAATTGCGGGGGGGATTTCGTAATTTTTCGCGACCGTGTTGAAATGGGCTAAAATTTGATAGGCCGATCGGAAACAAAAATCTTGCCGGGGGCAATTTCGTCATTTTTCGCGACTGTGTCTAAATGGGCTAAAATTTGACAGGTCGATCGGAAACAAAAATCGTGTCGGGGGAAATTTCGTCACTTTTCGCGACGGTGTCGTAATGGGCTAAAATTGACGGGTTGATCGGAAACAAAAATCGTGTCGACGGCAATTTCGTCATTTTTCGCAACGGTGTCGGAATGGGCTGAAATTTTACAGACTGAACGGAAACAAAAATCGCGCCGGGGGCAATTTCGTCATTTTTCCCAAAGGTGTCGGAATGGGCTAAAATTTGTCAGACTGATCGGAACAAAAATCGCGCCGGGGGCAATTTCGTCTTTTTTCGCGACGGTGTCGTAATGGGCTAAAATTTTACGGATTGATCGGAAACAAAAATCGTGTCGGGGGCAATTTTGTCATTTTTCGCGACGGTGTCGGAATCGACTAAAATTTGACTGATTGATCGGAAGCAAAAATCGCGCCGGGGGCAATCTCGTCATTTTTCGCAACGGTGTCGGAATGGTCCCAAATTTGGCTGATTGATCGGAAACTAAAATCGCGCCGGGGGCAATTTCGTCATTTTTCGCAACGGTGACTGAATGGTCTGAAATTTGACAGACTGAACGGAAACAAAAATCGCGCCGGGGGTAATTTCGTCATTTTTCCCAACGGTGTCGAAATGGGCTAAAATTTCTCAGACTGATCGGAACAACAATCGCGCCGGGGGCAATTTCGCCATTTTTCGCGACGGTGTCGTAATGGGCTAAAATTTTACGG
>NW_019248524.1:0-1373 GCF_002742605.1 Olea europaea var. sylvestris | reverse complement strand
GTCAGAATGGGCTGAAATTTGGCAGGTCGATTGGAATCTGCCCAAGAAATTGGACTCGGGGTGGACAACTAGCTTGGGAGTTTAAAGAAGTGTTGGACTAAAAATTTACAAAGAAAAATCGCATCAGGGGTAATTTCGTCATTTGTCGCGACGGTGTCAGAGTGCGTTGAAATTTGGCAGGTGGATTGGAAACGGCCTGAGAAATTGGATTCGGGACGGACAACTAGCTTTGGAGTTTTAAGAAGTGTTGGACAAAAAATTTACAAAGAAAAACCGCACCTAGGGTAATTTCGTCATTTGTTGCGGAATGGGCTGAAATTTGTCAAGCTGATTGGAAGCGGCCCGAGAAACTAGACTCGGGGCGGACAACTAGCTTTGGAGTTTGAAGAAGTATTGGACAGAAAATTTAAAAAGTAAAACCGCACTAGGGGCAATTTCGTCATTTGTAGCGACGGTGTCGGAATAGGCTGAAATTTAGCAGGTTGATTGGAGACGGCCCGAGAAATTGGACTCGGGGCGGACAACTAGCTTTGGAGCTTGAAGAAGTGTTGGGCTGAAAATTAACAAAGAAAAATCGCACCAGGGGCAATTTCGTCATTTGTCGCGACGGTGTCGGAATAGGCCGAAATTTGGTAGGTTGATTGGAAACTCTCCGCGAAATTTGACTTGGGTCACAGACCCGGGATCACGGGATTTTAGCTATATTCCTTCGTTTGGGCCTCCGAATAATGAATTTTCAGATTAATTATGTCAGGTTTAAGAAGTGCTGGACAGAAAATTAACAAAGAAAAACCTCACTGGGGGCAGTTTTGTCATTTTTCGCGATGGTGTCGGAGTGGGCCGAAATTTGGCAGGTTGATTGGAAACGGCCCGCGAAATTGGACTAGGGCACGGACCCGGGATCACGGGATTTTAGCCAAATTCCTTCGTTTGGGCATCCGAATAATTAATTTCCTTATTAATTATGTCAGGTTGAAGAAGTGTTGGACAGAAAATTAACAAAGCAAAACCTCACCAAGGGCAATTTTGTCATTTGTCACGACGATGTCGGAATGTGCCGAAATTTGGCAGGTTGATTGGAAACGGCCCGTGAAACTGGACTCGGGGCACAGACTCGGGATCACGGGATTTTAGCCAAATTCCTTCATTTGGGCCTCCGAATAATGAATTTTCGTATTAATTATGTCAGGTTTAAGAAGTGCTGGACAAAAAATAAACAAAGAAAAACCGCACCAGGGGCAGTTTTGTCATTTTTTGCGACAGTGTCGGAGTGGGCCGAAATTTGGCTGGCTTATTGGAAACGTCCTGTGAAATTAGACTAGGGCACAGACCCGAGATCACGGGATTTTAGCCAAATTCCTTCGTTTGGGCCT